>NW_015316817.1:0-247 GCF_001447785.1 Gekko japonicus
TAGCTCAGTGATGGACAACTTCTGTAATTGAGGATGTTCTATTCCCTGTGCACCCTAATAAAAAGATTTTTTTTAAAAAAAACCCTAAGGTGAGTTGATAGCAGTTCTATGTATTTCTGCTGAGTTTCGGGGGGGGGGGACACTAGGAGTGATGACATCAATTAATATTCCTGTTTGCTGTGGTAAAGCCACTGGTGTAATGTATTTATTTATTTTTAAAATCCCCATAGGGATATTTTTTTTATTT
>NW_015316818.1:0-247 GCF_001447785.1 Gekko japonicus
TCCTATGCCAGAGAAGGCACAACCTGCAAACTCTGGATACTGAAGATCCCAGTTTGTCATTTTGGGAGGGGCTCTAGTCCCACAGATGCAGAGAAAGCACAAGACGTAGCTGCTGTGTAAATCCAGAGTGAGACTGGAGGCCCCGCACCTGGTCAGAGGCCATCTTCTCTTCAAAGCGGGCCCCGAGACGCGGATGAAGCCTTTGGCCCAGTTCTGCATCCCACCAGATTTTTGTGGTGGTGGTGGG
>NW_015316819.1:0-247 GCF_001447785.1 Gekko japonicus
AAGACTCCACAGCTTAGAGGGAGCAGCCTGCAGTATGTGGAAATCTGCAGAAGTAACAGATCCCTCCTTATGTCAGTGGGAGTGCCTTCTCTTTGACACAAGGACACCTTAAGATTGGACCCAGTTATTGGTCTGGTATTGGTAAGTTATGCCACTTTTTTGACCTGTGCAATGCTCACATTTAGTTCATAATAACTAGGGGCTAGTCAGTCAGTCAGGGACTGACAACCTGACAATTCATGTTCAT
>NW_015316820.1:0-247 GCF_001447785.1 Gekko japonicus
TTTTTTTTTTGCTGGCCTTTTCAGTCCCACTTGATACAAATGTAGCCATTCCTACATTCGAAGTTCGAACTTGTAGGTAGGTTCTCTTTCCTTGTTCCTATCCAAGGTGGCCAGTAGGTGGTGCCAGAGAGCTGCAGCTCTTGGGGGAAGTAATGTCAACATTCGCTCCACAGATTTCCTCAGTTGGGATCTGATCTTCGAAGGACTTGTCTGTTTGCAGGCTGAAGGTTTGCTTGGCAGTGTGCTG
>NW_015316821.1:0-247 GCF_001447785.1 Gekko japonicus
ATGCATTTCTTGCCTCCAGGGTGATCATGGCCAGAGGGCTAGGTCATGATGCAACTATTTTCCCACTTAGCTGCCCCTTCATACAGACCTTAATGTGTCAAAGATTGTCAGAGCAAACCCTGAAGTACTGTTTGAAATATGGAGTACTACAGAAAGATGTTCTGATCATTCCAGTAAATGACAGGGAAGTCCACTGGATACTGATAGTTATCATTTTGAAAAGGAAGACCATGCTCTACCTGGATTC
>NW_015316822.1:0-247 GCF_001447785.1 Gekko japonicus
CCCTTCCAACTCTATGATTCTATGAAGAGGAATTCACAGAGAAAAGATCAGAGAGATGCCCAAATAGGCAATGGCTGTGAAGAACTGATCAATCATCTCTGAGGGAACCCTGTTCACCTGGCATGGCGCTGCTTACTGGTTACCTAGAATAACTACGTTGCTCTTGAACAATCGGTCCGAATTTCTGCAAATACCAAGAAGTTCCGCAACAGCAGCTCCACTGCTGGGCTCCCTCCTCAGAGCAGTG
>NW_015316823.1:0-247 GCF_001447785.1 Gekko japonicus
GACAAAGAACTCTATGGTAGAAGTAGGTTTTACCATAGTCTTTGGTTAAATACCAGAGCATCGCCAGAAAGTCACAGGCATGACGTCCCTTCCTGTGTGATGCTGGCAATGCTGTGTATAGGTTCTGCCCCCCAGGCCATTCCTGGATGAGGGGGAGAATTCTACACTGGTACAATACATTACACAATAACTCTAGAGATGTAGGCTCTCTGACTCTAAAAACAATAGCCACCAGGAATCTCTAAAA
>NW_015316824.1:0-247 GCF_001447785.1 Gekko japonicus
CAGTGTATACTTTAGAAAGCACAGGAGCTTCATGAAAGTGTTCAAAACAGGTGGATTCCAGGAGCTGACTGATACAGGTACTAACTTAGTCTTTCAGTTGATCTGCAGTCACTTCTACCCAGTCAATATACTTCAAATCCCACATGTCAATTCTGAATGTAATTTGTCATCCTTTGACAGAGATTGCTCCAAAAGAATCCTAAATTTTGGAAGGGGCTTCTTGGGCAGTATAGTAACTGATAATTCA
>NW_015316825.1:0-247 GCF_001447785.1 Gekko japonicus
TGGATGGCACACCTTCTTAGAATATAAGATTCCAAGCTAAAAACTTAAGCATTCTCTGTACAGCTGTCCATCACGATGTAGCATAACAATAGCATGGTCTAATCATAAAGTTAGCATGGCTTCCCTCTGCCCCACAGCCTAATTATAATTTTTTGCCCCCTGACACCAGGTGTTTTCTCAAACCCAATCAGAGAGATCATTTGACAGAACTCTCCAGAGGTGTTAACATCCACTCCTCATTCCCCCT
>NW_015316826.1:0-247 GCF_001447785.1 Gekko japonicus
ACACGGCCACCCTCTGCCTCCCCACCACAAGGGCAGCCTGGCGTAGCATCGCCAGAGCGACAGCCCAGGCCCGTGGCAAGCGCCGCCGCCTCCTCAGTCCAGAACAGCCAAGACGCAGAACTCATGGTGGACAGACAGCCAGGGGAGCGTATGGGAGAGAAGGAGGGAGGCAAGCGGGAGGCGGCGGCGGCAAGGGGGCGAGTGAGGCGTGATCAGCGTGGGAATAGGAATCTGCTCCCTTCAAGAT
>NW_015316827.1:0-247 GCF_001447785.1 Gekko japonicus
AGGGATTAAACCTGGGACATTCTGCATGCAGAGCAAATGCTCTACCACAGGGCCAGTGACTTTCCCTTAACAGTCTAGTCCTGGCTAAACCAAAGGATCCCACCATTGGAATAGGCTGGCTCTCCCAACATCTGCATGAATAAGGGAATTCCAAAATAGTTCAGCTGCATGCACTCCTGAGGTGTCTATGTTGGAAGCAGCTGCATACAAGCAAGGGAGCATGCAGTGCAGACACACCTTTGTTTCT
>NW_015316828.1:0-247 GCF_001447785.1 Gekko japonicus
TACAAATACGAAAAATAAAATAAATAAATGTGTCCATCTCTGGTGCGCTTGGCATTGTACTTGCAGTGGCTGAGGGCCCAGCTTAGATGAGAGGCCCAATTTAGATGGGCACATACAACATCACACTCATAAATCATTCTTGCCTGTCAGGGTCAGATTTAAAACCAAGTCTTAACTATAAGTACGCAGGGCAAAAGGAGAAAGAACACAAGAAGAAGGCAGACTTGTGCCTGTTGATTGGCAGACT
>NW_015316829.1:0-247 GCF_001447785.1 Gekko japonicus
ATAGAAGCAACAATAGATAAATCTATTATTCCAGTCTCTTCTGTACCGCAACGCTATAAAGAAATAATTGCACCTGTTAGTTTTAGTTCAAAAATATAATGGTTTGGTTAGTTGTTAATAAATGTTAAGTTAGTAGATTAAGTAATGTTGATTTACTTAATTTGTCTTTTCTTTTTCAGTTTATATATCACTGTGTATTCTTTTTTGAATAGCAAATAATTATTGTTAGAGTATTTTGAATATGTAT
>NW_015316830.1:0-247 GCF_001447785.1 Gekko japonicus
GGCAAGTCTGCGTCAAGTTCTGCAATGAGGTTCTTGAATTGCCGGTGATTAAGGGCGTGCGTACGGATGTAGTTCACAATCTCCATCACAGGCTTCATAACGTGGTCTAAATTCAGTGTTTTGGACACAAGTTGCTCACGATGGATGATGCAGTGGAAGTTCCAAAATTCAGGAAAGGCGTCATCACCTTTACAAAGACCCACAAGTCCATTTACTGAGCCAATCATCGACGGTGCTCCATCCGTGA
>NW_015316831.1:0-247 GCF_001447785.1 Gekko japonicus
TTTTTTTAAAGGGCTCACCAGGCTTAAGCATCAAAGGAGAAAAAGGTGAACCTGGGAAACCTGGTCCACGGGTACGTACGTATGGTGTTCACTCATCTGTTTCCTTTTCCTTATCAGGGAACTTTTATTAAATGTCACGATGACTAATCCCATTAAGTTTAAATATGTCTACTACCAGGAATTCCATTAGTATGATTTTTCTCTTTGTGGAAACAATGCCTCGCCACTGCAAAATAATGCCCTCTTG
>NW_015316832.1:0-247 GCF_001447785.1 Gekko japonicus
AAAAAAGCTTTTAAAAATAGGATATTTTTTGGTGGCACTTGGCTGACAGCTTCCTTTCTAGTGCTCTTCTTAGTCCATGTTCGGTATCTAGGACAGAATAAACGTTATCAATGTGCTGCTGGTGTATGTCGGGAGGAGACGTTTAGGATATTTTTCATTGTTTAGAAGTAGCTTTCATTAAAGAAATGGCTAGCGACCCATATGTTAGGGGGATCCAAACATAGGTCTGGCTTTAATGAAAGCAGGG
>NW_015316833.1:0-247 GCF_001447785.1 Gekko japonicus
TCTGGGCCCAGGAATAAATACCACATCTTTTCAAGATGTAGTGCTCATGCAATCATTCAGAATTCTGTAGGAAACTATCAGCAGAACAGCTGCACAGAAAAATAGGGACAATATGTTTAGTTGTTCCACACAGAAAGCCAACAGCAGACAGTACAGAAGGCTGGTCCCAGAGGATCCCTCAGTTCTTGCAGGAGCAAATCCAGTTTGAGGCATTCTGAAGATCCCCATCAGTCGGGAATAACTGAAT
>NW_015316834.1:0-247 GCF_001447785.1 Gekko japonicus
TTATTGTTTTTACAATTGTACACTAGGTGGCAGTGTTTCATCATCCATGAACAAAGCATACTCATTCTATTCTGGGTTCAAGATACAAAGTGGTTACTATGCCTTATGTAGGATCGCCATTGTATGTCAAAATATATGACCTGCATTTAGTTGTCAACATACAGGTTTATTAAATGATGATACAAACCATACCAGGTGATTAAAAAAATTATGTAGTTATACTTCTGAATACAATGAGTAGTAGTTC
>NW_015316835.1:0-247 GCF_001447785.1 Gekko japonicus
CCACCTGGAGGCTGGTAACCCTAACATTTTGTTTTACTGTAGGCACGATGGCTGATTTTGTGGACATCAGTAGACTGCTTAAGTTGCACCGGCGTCAGTGGGATTGAAACAACCAAACGGTACAGGATTGCTGTAAATATCAGAAGACTCAGTCGCGAGAATGCCTTGTATATGCTCCTCTTTTTCTGAATGTTTTCTGAATTAAAAGGGGATTCGAGAGTTTCATGGAGGAGAGGTCTATCAGTGG
>NW_015316836.1:0-247 GCF_001447785.1 Gekko japonicus
GACCAACACAGCTGATCAACTGAAGGTATAATAAGAAAGGACTGGCTAGCCAAGAAGCAGCAACTCAGTGTGAGCAAAGGGGGAAGATGAAACTTGAGCCACAAATGTCTCCCTCCTCCGCTCTCAGCTATATACACTAGTTTACATGTTCTTGCATATGTTATGAATTTTACTCATAAACCACTTTGGGAGCCAACCTGGCTGTAAAAAAGTAGGGTATAAATACATTAAATAATTAAATGAAGTA
>NW_015316837.1:0-247 GCF_001447785.1 Gekko japonicus
GGCTTTTTCTACAAAAAAAGCCCTAATTAGCATGTATCCTACATTAGGCTGAAGAAAATCCCTTTAGCTCTAAGGAGCCTCCCTCCGACTCAAAAGGCTCTTCTGTGGGAAGAAGTCTAACTTGAAGCTGGAAGAAGGCTCTAGAGTGTGCAGGCCACTATCTTGTTATAGTTGGGAGCCGATGCTGAGGAAGGGTGGCTAACGCTCGCCTCGCGAGTTCATTGTAAGGATAAAATGGAGGAGAGGA
>NW_015316838.1:0-247 GCF_001447785.1 Gekko japonicus
TGTGGGATCTGATGCAATCCCGCAGGGCCCAGGAGGCAGAGATGTCCCGCCAGGCTTCTAGTCAAGGGCAGCAACTAGAAGTTAAGACTGGCGCCCCCTTTTTCTCTTCTGTGCCCCCCACGTACCCGCCCCTGCCCTGCGGGGACGACAGAGGATTATTCATCGCCATCTGATTGGTTTTAATCCTCTGTTGTAATCAGTCATTTTAATTCTATACCGATTGCATCGTTAAACGTCTACAGTGTTG
>NW_015316839.1:0-247 GCF_001447785.1 Gekko japonicus
AGTTTGAATCCAGTGGCACCTTTAAGAACTATGCAGAAAAACTGTGTCTCACATCGTCCAAGAAACTACTCGAAAATCTGATCAGTTGTCTGTCCTGTGCTACAAACAGAGGCTGATCAAGGAAAAACTCTCTGAAATAACCTGCTTGGCAGAATTTGCACAAGCCTGAAAGGTGCCACTGGACTCAAACACCTCTGTGATCAGTCATTATCGTCTTTCTAGAGGGCAGCCATGTTGAACTGCAGTA
>NW_015316840.1:0-247 GCF_001447785.1 Gekko japonicus
CCAGCCTGGAGATGGCAACCCAAGATCTAGTCCGGAATCTGGTTTCTATCCGCAGCCGAGCGGAGATGCTAGCGTCTGTCACTCCGAGCACAGAGAGCTTTCCTTTAGCTACCAAATTGTCTAACCGAAGAGACTGAACTCCATGAATTTGTCTGACTCTTAAGAAAAGAAATGATCTTGGAGCCAGGGCAGACGCCACACCGCATCCCTTCAGGACTGTCCAGGGGTCATTCCCTGCGGGAGCGCA
>NW_015316841.1:0-247 GCF_001447785.1 Gekko japonicus
GAGACCTTCCCCCCAAGGAGATCGCCCATACAGGCCCTGATCGGACCCCGATCCTTCGGCAACCCAGCCACACCTTGCGCTAGGGTTGCTAACCTCCAGGCGGGGCCTGGAGATCTGGGAATTCGACGGATCTCCAGACGGCATGCGTTGCTGGTTTGTTTGTGTAAAATATTTATTCTGCTTCGCCTGGAGGTCAGTAATAGTGGGAGATCGTTAAAGGGGTAGAGGAGGAGGAGGAGGAGGAGGA
>NW_015316842.1:0-247 GCF_001447785.1 Gekko japonicus
GGCTATAGGACAGCAGAGCAGGAGGAGGACTTGGAGAAGAGGAGGCATTTCGAGCTCTTTTAACCCCACTGTTTGTCTATAGAGAGAGAGATGCACACAAGCACCAAAATTCAGATTTGAAATTTCCAGTTAGTTAGAACAAGCTCCCCCATCACCACCCCCCTTGCTAACTCCATAACTCAATGCACTCACTATATTGTCTTACAGGGACTCCTCCCCTGCGTGTTCAGCGGGCTATCCTCAAAGT
>NW_015316843.1:0-247 GCF_001447785.1 Gekko japonicus
CTTTTAGGTGCTACTGGACTCTTGCTTTTAAAATACTGTTTAAAAATATCTCCTTGCACACGCAGTCGTACGGTATAGATCCTTGTGCCGTGGTGATAACAGCCGCTGAAGCGACATTTACAAAAACTGCGCAGCCAACAGGAACCCTGCTGAGCAAATGCTCCGACTGGCCCTGCCTGCTTTCTAGAAACACGTGGCGGGCGCCAGGAAAGGTGGCCGCAGAGGTCATTGGGGGGGGGATCGCGGG
>NW_015316844.1:0-247 GCF_001447785.1 Gekko japonicus
AACTTGGTGGCTGGGCCTCCCTCCCCCATAGAACACCCAGTGGCCTTCAGCCATAGATGGCTACCTCCTCGTGAAGGGGCAGTGTCGGAAATCTCCAACTATACTGATCACTGGATGGCCTGGCGCCTCTGCCACATGTGTAACCTTGTGTACAGTGCCTACTCCCACATCGGATGATCTGGCAGCCTTCAGCTTGGGTGACTGCTGCTGCATGAGGATGGCATGGCTTGCTGATGATCTCTGGCTT
>NW_015316845.1:0-247 GCF_001447785.1 Gekko japonicus
CCACTTGAGCCACCGCAGCTCCTGTTAGGCTCAAATATTTGCTGGCTGCCCTCTGAATATTCAGTTCCTGGATCTGACACCCATCTGATTTCACATCTGATTTCAGCATTTGGTATTTGATATTTGACAGTATTTGAGAGTTACGGGATGGTATTTTAAAAATGAATGGTATTTAGGTTAGTTTTCACCAAAATTCCACCTAATATGAAATTCAAAGCAAACAAGGGGTGGACCCGTGATACTCGCG
>NW_015316846.1:0-247 GCF_001447785.1 Gekko japonicus
AACACCAGCATTAAGAAATACAGGAATCCATATTGGGTATTTCAACCTTGCCTATTCAGATATTCAGTCTCCTACGATCCACAACCAGCGCACATGGCCTCCCAAATCACAGTGTCTTTTTCACTCTGCCAGTGTGAATTTTTAGGAATATATGTTTGGCTTTGCATTGTAAAGAGAACTGTGCAAGCAGGAGGCACTGTTAGCATTGGGACATGAAGGCAGAAGATTTTGGACATATTGGGGGGGG
>NW_015316847.1:0-247 GCF_001447785.1 Gekko japonicus
GCTAAACTTAACTGCATTTCAGTAAGATAGGTAGGCACAAGCCAGGGGCGCTTTCTTATATTGCTGAATTGCTTTGAAATGATCATCAAAGGCTTTATGATACCAGAAACAAGATGCACTTTTGCATAGTTTCTTGCCTTTGCCAACTTCTGTTTTTCCCAAATGCTCCATCAGAAGAGAGAATCTGACTGCTCTGGTCCCAAATGCATTCAGGCATATTTTGCAGTTCTTTTGCAGTTCTGCATGC
>NW_015316848.1:0-247 GCF_001447785.1 Gekko japonicus
CCCTCCCTCCCTCCAAGGAATACATGGTTTGTCTTTCCACATTTTATGCTTACAACCACTCTACGAAGTACAGTAAGCTGAGAGGGCACGAATGGCCCAAGGTCACGCAGATCCTAGTCTAACACTACCCACTGTACCCCACTGCTTCTCAGGGAGGTTGCCATCCTCAAGGTGGGGCCTGGAGTTGCCCAGATATCACATGCCACGTCCAGATTACGAAGATCAGTTCCCCTGGAAGAAATGGCAG
>NW_015316849.1:0-247 GCF_001447785.1 Gekko japonicus
TCAAGATGATCTCTGTGTTGTCTGTCTAATGTGCCATCTATGGAAAGCACAACTTTAAAAACTCAGTGCAGCATCTAAATTGGGGGTGACAATGCAGATATATCCACAGTGCCTATATATACTTACCTGTGATCTTCTTTTTTACCTTTGCTTCTTCTCAGTTCCTCACCCACTGTGTCCCCCTGCTCTA
Organism: Gekko japonicus; assembly: GCF_001447785.1. Classification (NCBI taxonomy): domain Eukaryota; kingdom Metazoa; phylum Chordata; class Lepidosauria; order Squamata; family Gekkonidae; genus Gekko; species Gekko japonicus. The sequence goes on from NW_015316849.1 coordinate 191, forward strand.
CCCACTATAGTAAAAGCTGAATATTATTCTTGGGGGGGGGGTGTCTATACACACACA
>NW_015316850.1:0-247 GCF_001447785.1 Gekko japonicus
ATATCTGATATCTAGCCCTCCCTCCCCCGCACAGCAAGGCTCAGGGTGGGTTACGGCGATGAATAAAACGATGATTAACAGCAATTAAGCAGAACCGCAAAATCATTAAACCCCATAAGCAGGATCAAGCAATACTAATAGTCAGGTGGCCCATCAGCGGCACAGGTTAACAATTAACACATCTGCTACTGATAGAAAAGCTCTACGTATATGTGCCGGTAGATGCTAATTAAATACTGGAACAAGT
>NW_015316851.1:0-247 GCF_001447785.1 Gekko japonicus
CTGACCAATGGCTAGGGCTATACTGGTCTTGCCTTTGCTGCGGTAGGAGAGAGTGATACAACCTTCCAATGGCCCTGTGCCCAGTGGCAGGGCCAGAGTATCCATCCCTTCACAGTTGGAGCTGGCACGCAGAGTGGAGAATAGCCTGCCCCTGCACTTGCTGGTTCTCCAGTTGCAGGGGTATGGGTGGTCTTCCCTCTGCTTTATTAATTTATTTATATCCCACCCTTCTCCCCAATGGGGACCC
>NW_015316852.1:0-247 GCF_001447785.1 Gekko japonicus
CCCCCACGTGCCATGGCACCAGCCATTACTTCCCCTGGCACCAACTGATCTTTTCAGAAAGTGGGGGCGGGGCCATTGTAAAGCAAGGCTTGTTTTCTACCACCTCACTCACGTGAAAGGGATTCCCTCTGAAGTAGCAACCACGGCCATCGTAGGATCAGGAGAACAGGCAAGCACCTGCACTTTCCTTAGTCAGAGCATGGTTCTGTTGCCCCTTCAGGCTTTCCTGAGGAGCTCTCTCAGCCCC
>NW_015316853.1:0-247 GCF_001447785.1 Gekko japonicus
ATAAGGAACCAACTTCAGCCTCGTCTTTTCTTACCCTGCAGTAACTGCAGCATCATTGTTGTATCTGTTCTGCAACTGCAGTGTCATGGCCAGGGGAGCTGGCTTCTATTTCCTGCACAGTCCTTTTCACCTACAGGCCAATGAGAGAGAAAGACTTCCTTCCTCCTCTCACATTTCTTGTGACAGCAGCATTGTTGCAGCTCTCTGGAACTCTGCAAGAGGAAAAAGCAATATGTATGTGCTGCAG
>NW_015316854.1:0-247 GCF_001447785.1 Gekko japonicus
TTGTATTTGTATTTGTAGAAAGGCAAATAGTCTTCCAATCTGATTCTGTAAGCCAGAACCCTGAAAATCAAAGGTGAAAGGTCACTGGGTGCTAGCTGGTTTGTCCGCTAACCTTAGGCAATATGAACAAAATGTGTTGGGGGGGGGCTTCCTACACACTCAGGATGTGGGAGACATTTGATTAGCCACTGATTTTTATATTTGGAGGCCAAAAGGTGCAATCAGGTACCAGCTTAGGGTTACCAGC
>NW_015316855.1:0-247 GCF_001447785.1 Gekko japonicus
GTCATGCTGCCAAGCCCCGTATCTTATTAATTATACAGAGAGTGATAAACAACATTGTGGAGATGCATAAATCAGAAAGGGAGGTGTTGCAAATTGACAGAGAGCTCTTGGACAGTGCAATATCAGAGTTCTGCTGTTCTTGAGGTCTGATTTATCACAGCTTGGAGCTGGAGTTGCATGCAGGTGGGCTGGGCAGACAAGAGAGAATGATGGGGGATTGGGAAGGGACTGTGGCTCAGTGGCAGAG
>NW_015316856.1:0-247 GCF_001447785.1 Gekko japonicus
TGGCTCTGAAAAAGGGCATCGGGGCTTCTAAGGGCAAACAGCCCACCCCCAAAAGGGTTAAGGCTGTCCCAGCACAAGGCAGGCAGCCCCCTAAAAAGTGGCCTGTTTCGGTCCCTGCACCTGTTCAGGTAGAGTGCCCAGTGCCTTCAGGTGGTACATAATGTGTTGTTCCACTGTCTGGCACTGCACATTTAGCAGTTCTCCCTGGGGCATCCACGGGTGCTCTTTCACTGGCTCTGTTGGATGC
>NW_015316857.1:0-247 GCF_001447785.1 Gekko japonicus
ACCCGAAATAGTCTGGTCTCCTTTTGATTGAGGGAATTAGTGAAGGAGACAGCGAGATCTCCACCAGTGGTTACGGGGATTTTTCTCTTGGAGAAACTCTCAGAAATGAACCAGGCTCTGGTTTAACCAGGAAAGATTATTTTTATTGAAAGAGGAAAAACCAAAAACTGCACACATACAAAGGTCAAAGCACACGACAAAAACACACACACAAGCGACTAGAAATACAGGTTGGAGTGGGAATGAA
>NW_015316858.1:0-247 GCF_001447785.1 Gekko japonicus
GTCCTTCATGCGGCGAACCCAGTACTTTTTAACTGGATCTCTACATCGAATGCTTTTGCTGCAGAGTCCAAACTGAAGTGATCAACAAACACCATGATATACAAAAGAATTTCAGCCATGCTGAAAGAAAGGCTATAGACAGTCTCAGGACCAAATATTATAATTAAAGAGGCAGACAAGATGGAGCTGTTGTGACCATGGATAGAGCATTCTACATCCAGGAGGTTCAAAGACAACTCTCAAATAC
>NW_015316859.1:0-247 GCF_001447785.1 Gekko japonicus
TTGAAAGACTACAAATAGGGCCTAGAGCTCAGAGTCTCCCTGTTATTACCATCTAGTGCTGGTATTCACAAGTGCTTCTGCATCTGAAAATGGAAGTTCTATTAGTCATGGTGTCTAATAGCCCTAATGGACCTATGTGGCATTAATTTGTCTGATCCCCTTTTAAAGCCAACTGTCTTGTGGCTGTGAATTCCACCATTTATTTTCTATGGGTGAAGTTCTTCCTTCCTTAACCTGTTGTCTGTCA
>NW_015316860.1:0-247 GCF_001447785.1 Gekko japonicus
TGTGACCATCCTCAATCCTGAAGGTGGCACACAGCTGTGACTTAGGGCTCTCCTAGATTCAGGATGTTCCCGAGATCTCATTAGTCCATCCCTAGTTATGGGGTTGGGAGCAGGGGTTGTGAAGTTGGAAGACCCTGTGGTCTTCACCCAAATGGATGGGACCTCTATGGCTTCATGCCAGCACCAAACGGTTGCTATGCCAGTGGGGGTGTCGGGGCACTGGGGAAAATGTGCTTTTAGTATTTAT
>NW_015316861.1:0-247 GCF_001447785.1 Gekko japonicus
TCTCAGCACGCCGTCTGACCACACCCATAATGTGTCATTTCAGTTGTAAAGGAAGCAGCGAGGCTTACCCAGTACACAGAGACCTGTTGTTACTGTAAACATCTGTCTCTGCTCCTACTTTTGGAAGGCAGACGTTCACTAGGAAACTCTTCCTGCACTTTCTGCTAATCCCTTTTACTTCCGTTTCAGTTTATAATTATTACGACCCAAGATCAGCCATCAAGAATATCAGCAATACATAATACAC
>NW_015316862.1:0-247 GCF_001447785.1 Gekko japonicus
AGGCATCGGATTGCTCTATCTGGATCCATCCTATGTTTGTGTTGTGTTGAAGCATCCCTGGAATCTGAGAGAGAATAGCGGCTTTGTGGTATAGATGTAGTGATGGTAAACCCAGTCCACCCAGGTATGTGGGTTTGGCTAGATGTCGTTGACTAATTCGTGACTTCGTAGAATTCCAAAGGAAGTTGGTAAGTGTACGTTGCCATAATGCCAAAGTCTTCTCTTCTATTGGGATGGGTAGTGCCCG
>NW_015316863.1:0-247 GCF_001447785.1 Gekko japonicus
CACTTGAGCCACCACAGCTCCTAAACATCAAACTGCATACCAAACAATAAAATTCTGGGTGCTGTCTTCCGCATGTCCGTCAACATTTCTGCTACCTATTTTAGAGGAAGTGTGTTAATATGGCCAACCATCCACACTGGTATGTACATTACCCATGCTCTTTGGCGGCCCAAGTGTTTCTAAGCCTGCCACATGCTGAAAGCGGCAATCCCAATCACAGAGTTAATTTCTTTATCCAGATAAAGAC
>NW_015316864.1:0-247 GCF_001447785.1 Gekko japonicus
AGGCCTCACCTGAAGGTTGGCAACCCTGGGCAGGCATAGTTCACATGTGGGAGGTAAAGTGTGCCCTTGCGTCTTCCTCACATTGCTTATTGTGCATAGAGCAGAGTACTGTATGAAAAAAATGCCCTTTTAGTGTAATTTGCTAACATATTAAATACCACCAGTGTGAGAGATAACACTGTCATTTTACTGCTTTGAGTGAGAGGGAGAGAGGAACCACCGTTATTTTGTGTTCAGCAGTGTTGTT
>NW_015316865.1:0-247 GCF_001447785.1 Gekko japonicus
CGCTGCTTTATTTACACCAAGGCAATCTGTTGGTCCACCAAGCTCAATATTATCATTTTTGTTTGGCAACTGCTCTCTGGAGCGGCAGGCAGAGAAAGGTCTTTCCCATCCAATGCTATCCAGTCCCCTTCAACTGGACATAGTATGGACTGAACCTCAGACCTCCTGCGCCCAAAACATGTGCTCTCACACTGAGCCTCAGCCCCTGCCACATAGAGGAAGGAGTTGGTTTTTATACCCTGCTCTT
>NW_015316866.1:0-247 GCF_001447785.1 Gekko japonicus
TGGAGCAGGTCCTGGAATCCTTCAAAATGCAGCAAAAGAGCCAGGGACCACGAGGGCAGCAGGGTGCCATGTCCAACGACATCTGGAGCATCCTTTGGATGGCCCTGTCCATTTTGGGCCAGAGTGACTCCTATGAAGTGGCTGATGCCTGTGACCTCCTCACCTTGGCGCAGACACTTGGTTCTTCTTCAATGGATTACTCTAAGCAGTTACTCTTTTCCTCCCACTTCCCTCCCCAAGTATCCAA
>NW_015316867.1:0-247 GCF_001447785.1 Gekko japonicus
TCTAAACCTCTATAGCGGAATCGGGCAACGTACCGCTGACGGGGATCTTGCTCCTCTATCTCTCCCATACTCTCTAAAAAATCTTCAAGGAATTCTTCGTCCTCCATCCTCTCCTTCTCATAATCTAATATCCTACGAGGTAGGTCCCTAGGTGTCTCTCGAGCTACGTGTGTCAGTGAGCTCTTAGGTTGTGCACCCGTCCCTTGTAGTATCTGTGAATAAGATTTCTGTTTTTCCTGTGTCTGGG
>NW_015316868.1:0-247 GCF_001447785.1 Gekko japonicus
TCTACAAAAAAAGCCCTGGTTACAGGTAAGCAACTTGTTTATTTTGAAAGAACATTGCCAAATGCAAGACAGAGGGTATAGTTTTGATTCCATACCAGCTGTACATCTATTTCCAAGCCATAAAGTACTGGGAACAGGGTACCTTGCACCTACTTTCTTTTAAGTACCAGACAAAAACATCTCTCTTTACCCAGGCTTTTAGCTAATGAAAAGTAAATAGTGGGGTCCCACAAGAATTGGTATTGGG
>NW_015316869.1:0-247 GCF_001447785.1 Gekko japonicus
AGGGTCAACATTAAAAATATTCTGACTGAGAATTCCAAGTTATGTTTCTGTTGTGCATGTGTGTGTGAATGTGAACAAGTCCTCTAAGGCATTTGCATTTCTATATCTGGAAGGTTTAAAAATAACATTAATAACTGTGAGAGTGAGCTTTCTCTAATTATTCTTACCGAGTTCAGAACAATCCAACTTACTCTACTGTCAATCACCGATTCCATTTAAGAGTCTGCTCAGCTGGTAGCTTCTCTCT
>NW_015316870.1:0-247 GCF_001447785.1 Gekko japonicus
TTGCTTCTCAGCCCCAGGGTTTCTGAGCATTCCAAGCCCTTTTCCTGTCAGCAGCACAGCCCCTCATGTACTTGAGTCCAACCAGAAAGATGCCAGGCAAAAGAACTAATATTCAGACAAAACAACACAAATAAAATTACCTGCTAAGGCAGAACCGAGACCATAAAGTCCATAAGAGACATTAAGCTTGACTGTCTAAAAAGTGGGATGGGAAGCAGTGAAAATAGTGGGCAGACAAAATTGCTTT
>NW_015316871.1:0-247 GCF_001447785.1 Gekko japonicus
AAGTCCCACCTGGAGGCTGGCATCCCTCTGACTCCAGGACCCTCCCCCCAGTTTCTCACCTGGAGGCGTGAGACTGATTTCGGAATCTCTCAGCAAGTCAGCAGGATACATTTCCCCTTTCTTTGGCTCTTGCTGGCTGCAGAGGAGGCATACATGCTCTGATTTTGTGCAAAACTTCTATACATTTAGTTTGTAAGTTCAGGGCTCCGGAGGGCAGGGTTTGGGGCAGAGTTGCTTGCCGGACCTG
>NW_015316872.1:0-247 GCF_001447785.1 Gekko japonicus
AGAGAAGAGTTCCTCTCCGATAATCCAAATGTGGGGAAGAAATGAAATAGAGTGGTGACTTTCAGATTGTATTATGGCAAACCTTGGTTTCTTTTAAATTATTAGGGATTGTTGGGTGAAAAAGATCTGTGGGGAAAATGGCTTGCCCTCCAGGTCTGATGTTGTGCTATGATGTGCAGCCACAGGAGACCATTAGGTGCGTTCTTGATTTCATTGCATTACATTATCAGCCTGGCTACATAAAGTC
>NW_015316873.1:0-247 GCF_001447785.1 Gekko japonicus
GGCAGCACTTGCCCGCAAAACAGGCATGCTCACCCTCTGGGAAAAAGGGGGAGGACATAGATATAATAAAAGGAATCCCCAACACTCAAATGTCGCTGCCTGAACATCTCCAATAGGAGGGCCGTTATGGAACTTCCTGCATGCCAATAAGGCAGGGGCGGTATATGCAACTCCAGCTTCAGAAAAACGGGCTAGCCGCGACACTTAGCTCCTAACCTGTTACCCCCTGACAGCTCGATGAATTAAT
>NW_015316874.1:0-247 GCF_001447785.1 Gekko japonicus
GAGCAGAAAGGCTGGGTGCCATGGCATACACAGAGCTAAAAGCAAAGCAATCCCCTCCCTTCCCTCCCCTCCCCTGCCCAGCGAAGCTGAATCTGATCCACATAGTATTAATCACTAATTTTCAAATACAATATTGATCCTTTCCTACTCACTCCAAACCTCCAACAAAGGAACACAAGGGGTGTCCCCCCTTATATAGTTTTCAGATCCCATAGATCTGATTGGGAGCTCTCTAATTGGCAGCCAG
>NW_015316875.1:0-247 GCF_001447785.1 Gekko japonicus
GTCGCTTCTAAAACCCTCTCATTCTTTCTTTCTTGCTTGCAGGGGCCCCCTAAGACCTGATGGACTTCTGAGAGCTCTCTGGTGACATCGCCGGGAAGAGCATGGTTAAACACCAGCCTCTGCAGTACTACGAGCCGCAGCTATGTTTGTCGTGTCTGACCGGAATTTACGGTTGCCGTTGGAAACGATACCAGCGGTCACATGACGACACCACCAAGGTAGGTCAGCTGCCGGAACTTTCTGTCTC
>NW_015316876.1:0-247 GCF_001447785.1 Gekko japonicus
TGCATGTCCAGAATAGCTGGATAGCTTTTGTGATCTAATCTGCAAAGCCCCCACGCAGCATGGGAACATGGCTTTGTAAGATTTGCTTCCTGTTCCACTTCATCTGGTATGTCAGCATCAGAGTGACAGATTTCCGTTTCACTGTCTGTGTCTGACATTGGCATTTTGTTTTCCGGTATGTTCTAACGCCTGCTGCCTCTCATGCCACCAATGTACACCTCCATTTTGTAAAACTGTGCACTTGCCA
>NW_015316877.1:0-247 GCF_001447785.1 Gekko japonicus
ATGGATTTAGAAGACTGTAACTCCACTTAGGATTGTTCAGAAAAACTGTCAACTTGTTACCAGAGCTCGGTAACTTCCTTATAAGTATGAGGGACCCATTCTTGCTAAAAACTTATCCTGGGTCCGTTCCGATGGCTCTTTAGATTTAAAGGTAATGTCCAGACACAAACATCTGGGAAATGTCCCTGTTCCGTGGGCATCCAGTTTTGCCGTGCTTTAGAGCCGTACTTAAAAGATACCACTTTAA
>NW_015316878.1:0-247 GCF_001447785.1 Gekko japonicus
GCAAACAGTTTCTCCCCACTGCACACAGAAGTTTGTAATCATTTAACAGCAGTAACTGATGGCAGAGGACCAATCCTGTGTGAAGAGCCACTGAAGGCACAGGTGTAACAAAATAGTCTATACTTGCCAGCTCTATGGTTCCTTAACTCTCTGGTTCAAGAGTTGGCATGCAAGCCAATTAACCAGTCAGTATTGGCAATGGATCCCTATTGTCAAATATTCCATGAAGCAGGCCACTGTACAGGGG
>NW_015316879.1:0-247 GCF_001447785.1 Gekko japonicus
TTTGTTTATTTAATCAGTCTAATACTGATGGGCTTCCCCAGTGCTATTATGTGATGCTACCAGGCATTGGCCTACATTCTGTTCTATACACACCATCTGCACTTAATTCTGGAATGGGTGCATATTCAGTTTGCCATGCTACAACATTGTGTTCCTTTTATGTGCATGAAGCTATTTGCATGAGCAATGCTGTACATCTAAAAACTGAGCATGACCAATATTGTTTGTGCAGATTCTTGAATGCATT
>NW_015316880.1:0-247 GCF_001447785.1 Gekko japonicus
TCTTGGTGGGCAGCCTGATTCAAAGTGCCAAATGTCTGCAGTACACATTCAAGTGAAGAAAGCATGATACTAAATAAGAGTAATCACTGCTAATCCACACAAGCTGCAATGGTAGCTTAAAAGTCCCAGAAAATATGGCATTCCTTTAACTGTGTACTTTTAAAAAACGAGACCATCTACCTGCTGTCCTCGCTTCTAACATACAGGGTGTGCTCTTAAAGAACAGCAAGGTAATGTGAAAAATCTC
>NW_015316881.1:0-247 GCF_001447785.1 Gekko japonicus
CAGCCCCTCCCATGGCAGTGAACTCCACTGTTATTTGCTTATGAACCACTACAGAGCAGCGGGAAGGCTGATGGTTTTAGTCATCAAAGTCCCTGTTTCGTAGGGATGGGTCACAGGAAGCTGCCTTCTACTGAACTGGAGTGTTGGTCTATCAAGGTGAGCCTTCTCTACTCTGACTCGCAGAAGCAGTCTAAGGTCTCAGGTGGACGTTTTCACATCTTTTTAACTGGAGATGCTGAGAATTGGA
>NW_015316882.1:0-247 GCF_001447785.1 Gekko japonicus
AGGAGGAGGAATACCTTGGGCCTCTCTCCTGTCCACAATCACTTGCCAAGTTTTCCATCTAGGCCCACCAGATACCATAGTTATTCAACTCAGTGAAAATGACCTTCCTGCTCCAAAGGGGGTTGTGCTTGCTCGCTCCATGACCTTGCCATCAGGCTCCCAAACACGATGTTGCTGTGGTCCAAACTACTGTTTCATTTCAAAGAACTGATCAGCAACACAGGTCTCCAGATAATCAAAGGAGAAA
>NW_015316883.1:0-247 GCF_001447785.1 Gekko japonicus
GGTTGACTCCTGTGTCTTTGAGAGAAGGATGCGGGACAGAAATTCAACATGTACATTTTTATCCAGCATGGAGACAGGGGGAGAAGGAATGGTCCCCTGTTGGCGAAGGCTACTGCACTTTACATACTTGCATGACAGGCACATATCTGAAAAGAGAGCTGACAACCCTGATTTGTTAAGAAATCCTCTTCTAGTTAGGGTTGCCACCTGCCTGAAAGAAAAATGTCCTCCCGTCCCTTTAGAAGAA
>NW_015316884.1:0-247 GCF_001447785.1 Gekko japonicus
TGCAAACTGGGGCACTGACCAAAATGCGAAGTCTACTACTGGTTATGTCATATTTGTAAATAATGCTTTAATCATGTGGAAGTCTGTAAAGCAGAATTTTGTCGCGACCAGTACGTGTGAATCAGAGTATTCAGCGTTGAATGATTGTGTAATACAGTTGGAATGGGTATTGCAACTGCTAAAAGATTTTGATATGCCATGTGATGTACCAATGGTCTTAATGTGCGACAATTTGGCTGCTGAGCAA
>NW_015316885.1:0-247 GCF_001447785.1 Gekko japonicus
CAATAAATAAATTAAGAGGGGGCTGATGGGGGAAAGGGACGGAAGGGAAGGGAAGGAAGAGAGAGGACGTGGGCCACTCAAGGCTTGTCTGCAAGCCAAAGCCGGTACAAGGAAAGGAGCCACCCTCGACTCCCGGGACCATCCCACTATCACGGAAGAAGCAGGCTGTGAAAACAACCCCAACAGTCTTCACTCCCAAACACTCTGTTTTCAGGTGAAGGAGACACGAGAGGAGAAAGGTGGAAGA
>NW_015316886.1:0-247 GCF_001447785.1 Gekko japonicus
CTATGTTTGTCAGCTGAACAAAACTAAAGTCCAGTGCTCCAGAATGGTCAACAACAGTGATCCTAGCATGGGCACTGCCAGGGCATCTCAGAGATACAACAAGTATCTCAGAAATATGCTGGTGAAGTGCCTCATCAGAACCCTGTGTATTTTCACTCCCTCACCAAGGATTGCACTGTCAATATTTTAGAACAACAGGTATGGCCTGATTAATCACCTAGGTGCATAAGTGGGGATGGGCACAAAC
>NW_015316887.1:0-247 GCF_001447785.1 Gekko japonicus
TTTTTCCCCTACTGAGTCCCTGTCTATTTGGGCCAGGGGAGGGAGGGCCGGGCTAACAGTGCAGTCCTCGGCAGAGTTACACACGTCTCCGTCAACTGTGCTCAGGACTGCACTGCAAACGGGTCCTTTTGTCACAGTGTTCCCATCACTCATAATAAGAACGTCATAATCACAGATTAGAAGCATAATTTAATAATCAACTTTTCTCTTTGAAGTTAAACACTGTGGTGTCTCTTATCAAAAAAAA
>NW_015316888.1:0-247 GCF_001447785.1 Gekko japonicus
TGTTTCAAAATGGAAACTACCTCCCTTTTCTTCAAGAAGTCAAGAACAAATTTAAAGAATTAGATTTTTTGTTATTCTTTCCAACTGTACAAAGGAAAGAAATAAGGCTTTTATCAAATTTTAACATACAGACTCTTTAAAATGTCCTGCTGCTGTCAATGCAATACAGCTGAGGGTTTTTAAAGGTTGCTTAGCAAATTTACCTCTTTAAAGAAATCCATTGGTGCATCTGCCCAACCTTATTCCC
>NW_015316889.1:0-247 GCF_001447785.1 Gekko japonicus
ACAAGAAGCCCGGAATTGCCAGGCATGCAGGCTGACCGAGACAAGCCTTTGTGCTAATTTATGAGCCTTGTCATACAATCATGTTATGTTTTGTGGGGAGTATTTAACCTACAAGTCAAAACGGAGGAGATGCTAAACCGGAAAGTTGTCTCTCCTTTTCTGTAATGTGCTAACAACAGTGTGTGCGGAGGCCTGCAGCAGTGATGAAAGGCTTAGCTCCCCTATCCATCCACCCTGCATGGCCACA
>NW_015316890.1:0-247 GCF_001447785.1 Gekko japonicus
ACTTACTGACAATGTTGGGGGTATCTACACACCCAGGGGACTCCCCAGGTATGCAGAAACATATAACTTTGTAAATTAACCAAAAAAAATGGGGGGAAACCCTGAACAAGTGGCTCTATGGGGACTGAAAATACCCCGGAAGGGATGGAATGCTGAATGCAGTTTAGACTAGAAGGGGAAGGGGAGGGGTGAGATATTAGCCTGCTCAAGACCCTGGGACCTCAGGGGACAGATTTTGGGGAGAGTA
>NW_015316891.1:0-247 GCF_001447785.1 Gekko japonicus
CCCCCACACACACACTGAAGCGACCCACCTTCTGCGGGGAAAGCCAGCAGTCTCCTCCCATCTCAGGCCATGAAAGCATGGACCCAGTGCATTCTAAGCTGTGTGCACTCCAGCTGTCACTGCCATCCCCCTCTGTCCCAGCAGTCTGCGCTCTGGACACACATGCCAGGCCCTCTCCAGCCCCAATAGTGGGAGCCACTGTCTCCTCCTCTCCCCTCATGCCAACACAGCCAGCCCACCATCTCTT
>NW_015316892.1:0-247 GCF_001447785.1 Gekko japonicus
CAGCACGTATTAGGGGGCATCTAATCATAAAATAAAGAGTAACGTGAACGAACCCCGACAGATAAGTTTGTAATGATTAGGGTTACACACAGCTCAGTTCATCAGACTATTCTGGTCCACACATTCCCAAGCCAGTAAGCATCACAAACTCGCAAGCGTCCCTAACCAACACGATCACAATCGCATCCTTACTCGGCAACTGACATGAGTATGAGATTCAGAGAACAAAAGAGGACACACACACACA
>NW_015316893.1:0-247 GCF_001447785.1 Gekko japonicus
CCTTTGAACTGTTTTTTACCCTGAATCTTGTTTCCAAAAGGGAACTGGTGCATTAGGACTTATTCAGAATCAAATATTGCACAGAGTGCCAGAGAAGTGAAGGCTGGTGTAGGCTCAGTACTTTCAATCCAGGGTGATCAGTTCTTGATATACAGAAAGATTCCTTTCTTTTCTTTCTTTCTCTCTCTGCTCCTCTGACCTAGAGGTCTTGGGTAGCATCGATCAATCCCAGCTAGAAATAAAAGGG
>NW_015316894.1:0-247 GCF_001447785.1 Gekko japonicus
TTTTTTAAAAAATGAGTTTTCGAATACTTTGTTCTTCTTTGAGTTAGTTCTTCTTTGTTGCACTGCTGGTGGGGTTTTTTCCTTGTTAACTGATGAAGATTCTAAATTAGAGCAGTAATGATTTCAGCTCATAGGGCTATGAAAACAGAAGTCCACTAGAGGCTTTTTGTAGACCAGTGCTACAATCCGTCTTTCTGTTTCTGTTGAGTATGAGTATCTCTGGTGATGAAGTATATGTCCATCTGTT
>NW_015316895.1:0-247 GCF_001447785.1 Gekko japonicus
GACCTCATTCCCAGACACGTTGCGGTTGGCTTCCCCTCCCTCGGGGGCCGTTTTGTGGTTGTGCCCACCGCCCTCTGGCAGAATTCCAAAGGTGCCCAACAGGCTCAGAAGGGTTGTGGACCCCTGATATACACTGAGGTCCTTGGAGGAGGGATGGGATCAAGAAGGAGCCAGTCAGGTAACTTCTCAGGGTAAGGTGGCCTCTCACCCTAGCTGGGAGCCTATCTCCGCGGCTTAATCTATAGAC
>NW_015316896.1:0-247 GCF_001447785.1 Gekko japonicus
GTTTTGGGTCTGTGTCAGGTCGACCTTTTCAATACAGTCGTCGTGCTTCATCACACGGCTCCGCCGTAATCCTTTCTGATGGTTTTCTCTCTCGATAGGATCGAATGATGCCATCCCCCCGGAATTTCCAACGCAGGCGCTCGGCTCGAGGGATGAGAGCCCACCAAACGCCATCGCTATCAAGCACAAAGAGGGTATCTACAGTAAGCGGGGTATGCCCAGAGTCGCTTGGGCAGAAGGGGAAGGA
>NW_015316897.1:0-247 GCF_001447785.1 Gekko japonicus
TTCTTAGATATGGACAGGAGAATAAAAGACAGAGAAAACCCTCAATGTACCCATCAGCCCCTCTCCCACCGCCCACCTGTGCATCCTTCCACTTCCGCCACCCGTGCTTCCAGCCCCATGCACCCTCTGCTCACCCCTCCGCTTACGGCGCTGGACAGCACATAGTCCCGGGTGCATAGGTGGAGGGGGGAGTCTTTCGAGTGAACGAGGAAGCCTGTGCGGGTCGGCACCAGGGGAAGCATGCCGA
>NW_015316898.1:0-247 GCF_001447785.1 Gekko japonicus
CTTTAAATTGCAGAGACGGTCGCAAGCCTCTTCTTCCAAGGCCCTCCTACCTGCTCGCTTTGCTTCAATGCAGGCAACATTCATTTCCTCTTTCAGCTCCTGGTTTTCATTGGCGATCGCTTCTCCCACTGTGACAAATCTCCCGACCGCCAGGTTGACAGCTTGGCCCACTTGCTGGATTGCTTTCAGAGTCTTGTCTGACCGCTTCGGTTTGTCCTTATGGTTGATGAGAGTGGTTATCTGTGCA
>NW_015316899.1:0-247 GCF_001447785.1 Gekko japonicus
ACACACCTCCCGACTCTGACTCCGCTTCCTTATTGGTCGACAACTCCGCTTGTCCTATCATGCTCTTTTTGAAACGAAGCAGCTTTGGCAAGGCCACCCACGGGCAATGTGTGTGCATGGATCGGGAGGGGAAACCAGGCCATGGCTGTGTCACCCCACCCCCCCAACACACTCCTTGGTGCCTTGCGCCACATCACCAGGAGAGAGCTGGTTTAGTGTAGCGATTAGGAGCCCGGACTCTAATCTG
>NW_015316900.1:0-247 GCF_001447785.1 Gekko japonicus
AGGGTGGGGTAGGGAGGAGCGATGTTAGTGCCCATACTGAGGCACTGTTGCACCATAGTTAATGTTCAAAGGAAAGGGAGGGAGAGGCATGCACACGTTGCAGGGGAGGAAGAAGCATGTGGGCCTAGGGCGTGCTCCTGCAGCACAATCCGAATAATCTTTCCAGCCCTTCTAAATCCACTGACGTCAGTGGTCTTAGGATGGTGTAACTCTGCTCTGGATGGCACTGCACTACTTACATTATGTG
>NW_015316901.1:0-247 GCF_001447785.1 Gekko japonicus
GGTCCCCCCCCCCTTTTCAGGGGCTTTTCCATGTTCTAGGCCCAATTTGCTAGCTTCCTACGGTATTTTTGCATGTGGCACTGGGGAGAAAGACACTGCTAGGTAGGGTGGCCCGGTTTGGAGACACGGGGGTGGCTGGTGGTTCATGCTCTTGGCTCAGATCTTTTGTAATGCTTTAAAAATATTTATTTGTTCATGTGCTGTGTGTTTACCCTCCCCCTTCTATCATGGTACTCAGAGCAGCCTA
>NW_015316902.1:0-247 GCF_001447785.1 Gekko japonicus
GGGAGACCACCAAGGAAGTCCAGAGTTGTAACACAGAGGCAGGCTCCGTCTCTTGAACTGGAAACCAGATGGGCCGCCGTACATTGGCTGTGACTTGTTGGCATTTTCCACTGCCACATGGTGTCCTTAGAACTCAGGGGCCATTATTTTGAGCAGGGAGGCAACACTCGGGAAGCGGCGAGCGCGTTCCGAACTTTCGTCAAGGACGCTCGTACATACTGAGCTGATCCTGAATCAAACTCTTGCC
>NW_015316903.1:0-247 GCF_001447785.1 Gekko japonicus
ACTACCACTGCTTAAGTGTCTTGTGGAGACTGCCTTACCTGGGTGACTTTTGCAGTCTCAAGATCGGCTATATTTCTGGGACAACTCCAGACTCGCCTATTTCTACCTGTCACGATACTTTCCGGGGTGAGCACAGTGGCGTGTGAATTCCATACGTACAGAATGAAGTAGCCCAGGTGACAAAGGCTTGCTGCCGACACGAGAACGAATCCCCAATCTCTCCCCCAGGCAAAGAACGGGTGGCTAT
>NW_015316904.1:0-247 GCF_001447785.1 Gekko japonicus
GGGGGGAGATTGTATATGACAATATATACATACTTCAAATTACAGATAGCTTCTTGGAGGCACCGACTTCAGCCCATAACCCTGGGTGCTCTAACGTTTAGCCTCAAAGGCACACAGCCACTAACTTGGTCTCTAGGGTTACCAGACTCCAAGTGGGCGCGGCGGTTCTCCCAGAATTCAATTGTTCACCAGCTGCACCTGGAGATCACGAAGATGACTTCCCCTGGAGAAAATGGCAGTTTTGGAG
>NW_015316905.1:0-247 GCF_001447785.1 Gekko japonicus
AGAGTGCACCTGCACCCAGTCAGAGGACCATTAGAGGCATGAGGAGGGAGACCTGCGCAAAGACTACCGTGAGAAGAAAGGGAAGACATCAGGGAAGACACCCAAGTCGCCTAAGCCCCTACAAGCTGCAGAATTCGCCTCTTCGGGGGTGACGTCCTCCAGCAATGGTGATGAGCCTCAGATGCAGGGGAAAGGCCAGGTCCTGCTGTGAAGGGCGCCAACTTCACCAGGTCATGGAGGGGATCCT
>NW_015316906.1:0-247 GCF_001447785.1 Gekko japonicus
AGCATGTAATTACAACAGTCTGGAATGGAAAGTGGAATGCTTTTCCTCAAGTGTCTGACAATTTCACACCTGATAATCTAATCCTTTTAAAGTCTTATTTTTTTGTAATCTGACAGGAATAGTCAATAACCAACATGAACCTGCTACTATGAGAAACTAGGATTGTTATGCCTTGTAGTTTGTGGGCTCAGACCATATCTGTATGTCACTGTCCCCGCACCCTGGCGCTGGCTGCCCTCCTGAAGCC
>NW_015316907.1:0-247 GCF_001447785.1 Gekko japonicus
CTGTGACTTGACGGCACTTTTCCACCACCAAGGATGCACTGGTAAGGACACATAAGCATTGCAGCAAAACTGATCCCTACTGTATAGATCGTCGAAGATGAGTTTGTGTGTGTTATTCCATCTCAAGTCACAATATATTTGGAGAAAAGAACTAGCATACATTGCAGGGACAGCCACCCTCTCTAGCTTCCGTGTCATGCCTGCCCTTGACTCAGCCTTAGAGCCAGCTCCTGACAGCCTAAGAGGG
>NW_015316908.1:0-247 GCF_001447785.1 Gekko japonicus
AGGTACGCGGACAATAATCGTAGGCTCAAGTGGAATACATTTGGCTGAAGGAAGGAAGGACAATTAGAAGAACAGATGTATGGCAGCTATATTTATTCACAAGAGCAACATTAAAAGAGTAATTGAAACTATATTTATAGTAAATATCTACAGAACCACCCACCCTGAATAGCCTGGGCTAGCCCGGCTTCATCAGATCCCAGAAACTAAGCAGGATCGGCCCTAGTTACTACTTGGATGGGAGACC
>NW_015316909.1:0-247 GCF_001447785.1 Gekko japonicus
AGGAGTTCTGTTTTCACATCTGTTCTGGGATCCCTGATTTCCTAAGGGGTGATCCCCATCTTGAGAACCCTCAAAACTCTTGACGACTGACATATTTTAGCTGCCGGCCAAAATGTACCTCTGATCTTCTGAGACAAATGAGGTGCAGAAGGGCATGGACTGACCAAGACTACAAGATGCAAAATCACCCCACTGTCTTCCGCAAGTGGAGAGCTGTCTCTTCTGACTTCCTCCACAGATGGAAGGG
>NW_015316910.1:0-247 GCF_001447785.1 Gekko japonicus
GAGACGCTCCCCGAACCTTCACCGCCGTTTGGCAGGAATCCTTTCTTTTTTAGTATTGTGTTTTTTATTTCAAGAGCAAAATAATAGCATAAAAAGGGGTACAGAGGGAAAGGAGTGGGATTATGGAAGAGATTATATTTATCAAAAGTCATTACCCTTACAGGATATATTAAACAAAGAATTAAAGAAAGACTTCTCCCCAACATTCCCTTCATTGACATTTTTAAGACATTTTCTACAATAATTT
>NW_015316911.1:0-247 GCF_001447785.1 Gekko japonicus
TACTAACCAGGTCCTACACTGCTTAGCTTTAGGAGAGTTTGCAAGACAGTACTTTCTACCACCAACGTCCTGGTGGCACATACCCTTTGCAAACGCAATCATAAGGCCCCGGATTTCTCCTTAACAATGTGAGTTCCCCCCACTACTGAACTCTTTTAATCCGTCCACATATCCCAGCCAATGTTTCTTCATAAATATCACTCATCAGTCCCTGCCGTTTGTTATTTTCTTTACCTGGAATGGGGGG
>NW_015316912.1:0-247 GCF_001447785.1 Gekko japonicus
CACCCCCCAAATCTCCAGGAACTTTCCAAATCAGAGTTGCCAACCCTACCAGGAGCGGGTCTTGCATGGAGATCAGTGGGCCGCAATGGGTGTGGGGAAGACAGGAAATTCAGACTGGATCCAACGCAGGGCAACTAAGTGAGGTACAACAGTGCCACTGTACAGGGCCGGTTCAAGGCCTAACCACCCAGGCAAACACTTTGGTTGGCCCGATGAGAAGGGTTGCCAAGTGTATCTTCGCTGGGAG
>NW_015316913.1:0-247 GCF_001447785.1 Gekko japonicus
AAAAAAAAACCCTTCATTCCGCCACTGACTGCTAAGTTTGCAACATCACAGCTAAAAGTCCCCCAAGCCACAAATACTAAGTTAAGACAAAAACAACAGTCTTAACAGCACAACCTTATACATTCAATCAGATCCTTGTGCGTGATGGCCACCCAAGTTCTCAGTGTTAATTTTGATCCGTATTTGATGTTGTTCCACCTTTTTAAAGGGAGAACTAGGATGTTATCCTCAGGTGAGCACAGCCCCC
>NW_015316914.1:0-247 GCF_001447785.1 Gekko japonicus
ACTCCACAGCTTAGAGGGAGCATCGGGTTACGGTCAGGAAAGGTGTGAAGGATTAGAGGGGAAAATGGGCATATTTTTAAAAAGCGTCCAAAATTGCATGCGGAACAGGGCAGAACGTCACATGACCGACGGCTCTTTTTGCCGTGCCCTCGTCCCAAGAACAGCCAAAATACCACACATACACTATATTGTACCTGTCTATCTAGTACTGCTCTTAGAGCTATCGCCTTGAGCAGAAAATAAAATG
>NW_015316915.1:0-247 GCF_001447785.1 Gekko japonicus
CTTCCGAGACCTGACGAGGTCGGGCTAGCATGGGCCATTCCTGATCAGGGTACAGCATGATAAAACAGGCCCAGGAGAACAGCCTACGAGAAGCAGGGGACGTGGGATAGGAACCCCTCCGCCCTCCATGTTATATGAACAAACGATTGTTGCCCAACTGCGTGCTTTCCTGTGTTATGTTTTACTGCACAGGTGTGTGTGCCGAGCTTTTTGTATGCCAGTCAATCCTTCGCTGTAAGTACCCCCC
>NW_015316916.1:0-247 GCF_001447785.1 Gekko japonicus
TGTACTACCTGGTTAGTAAGGAATGCAATGAAACAACCTGCCGATCACCTACGAACAAACTGATAATTAAAAAAATCAGGTCTCTGTTTGCAACTGTCAAACCGTCTGGTGGGCTGGAGTGTGCAGGAGTGTGGGGGGAGGACACATTATTTTCCTTAGCGAATCTGCAGTCAGAAGAGAAAGGGAGCAGTTTCATGGTCCCTTGTTCTTCCTTAGTCTAGCCCACTCCTCTCGCTTGGTTGTTCTG
>NW_015316917.1:0-247 GCF_001447785.1 Gekko japonicus
CCCCCCCCCTCCCCAGCACCTTGGACAGTACCCACCAGATCAGGTCTGAAAACATTAGCCTTTTTACACAGTTGTATTTTGTGCACACTTGCTGGCAACATCACCGAGTAGCCTTCCCTCTGACATTCTAGAGAAAGAAAAAAATGTTCTAACTGGGTATGAAAAATAATTTTCTCTGAATTGGATTGAACTTGCTGAATTTCAGGATAGATTTCTGACTCCAGGATTCAAGAACACACAGATTTTT
>NW_015316918.1:0-247 GCF_001447785.1 Gekko japonicus
CTCCCCTGGGCCAGGTGACTCCTCACCTGGGCCAGACATGGCTCAGTCAGACTACCCGCCTCTTCCCCTGGCCAGGCTTCTTCACCCTTTGGCCTGGTGTGGATCATGTGGGCATCTTCCCTCCCCCCAGCCAGGTGCATTTTGACTAGGCCCCTTCTTCCCTGGGTTGGACATGGCATGACATAGCTTTCTTGGGTGCCTCCTTCTCTGAGCTGGGTGCAACTCAATTGGGTAACTCCTTCTGGCT
>NW_015316919.1:0-247 GCF_001447785.1 Gekko japonicus
GCATTCTGTTCATACAGTGGCCAACCAGCAGCTTCTGAGAAGCCAACAAGCAGGATTCCCGCAACAGCCTCCTCCCGCCCATTCTCCCCAGAGACCGGTCTAAAGAGTTCCCATCAAGAAGACTTCCAAATAAAGAAGACCTCTTTGCTAGCCCTGAAGGCCATCCGACCTCTTCTCCTCTTGAGATGCAGCTGGAGGTCTTTTAGGTATAAATTCTTTGTATTGTTGTAGTGGTTAAGTGCGCGGA
>NW_015316920.1:0-247 GCF_001447785.1 Gekko japonicus
TAGATTTGATTCTAGCACAACAAAGAAGCATTGACACTGTTCTTTCTTCTTTTTTATGTGTAGGTCCTTGACCAGTATGAAAGAGAAGGCTTTACTTTCCTAGCAAAGGTTTTTAATTCATCTCACTCTTTCTTGGAAGATCTCACAGGTTTGACTTTGTTGCATCAGGAAACCCAAGCAGCTGAGGTAATGTGTATTAAACACTAAAGGCTAAACAAATGATGGTGAAAGATAAACTTGTATTACT
>NW_015316921.1:0-247 GCF_001447785.1 Gekko japonicus
GGGGGGGGGAGTTGGTCCATGGACTGTGGTTATGAGTCAGTGTATTAATTTAGAGCTGTCTGAATAGCCCAGACTGGCCTGAGATTGTCAGAGATTGGAAACTAAGCATGGAAACTAAGTCCATGATTAGTGCTCGGTTGGGACACCAGCCAGGAAGACCAGGGTTGCTCTGCAGAGAGAGGCAATGGCAAACTACCTCTGTTGATCTCTTGCCATGGAAACGCCTTGAGGGGTCACCATGAGTCAG
>NW_015316922.1:0-247 GCF_001447785.1 Gekko japonicus
GAGTCTACTACAACTTAGAGCTTTTTCAAGTGTGAGATCATATTCCCATAAAAGTAGCATATTCATTATTGTGCTTTTGTACAGAGGGTGTATTGTGCTCAGTATTGCTATAGAGGTGAATAAACTGGTACATTAGAAGAACAGCCATATTACGGCTGATTCAAGGCATTTCTGAGGACTGACAAATGAGCTTCTGTCATACTGGCTAGCCCTTGTCTAGTGGAATAGGTATTTTATTCCATGTACA
>NW_015316923.1:0-247 GCF_001447785.1 Gekko japonicus
AGGGCATGTCTGAAGAAAATCAGAACCGCTCCAAAGAGCACCATAAATATCTTACACAAAGCAAACCAAGTACCAGCTGCTTCTCTTTCTCTCTCTCTAGTCATGCATTGCCCCTGAAGAGCTTCTGTTCAACAGGAAATTCAAGGATCTGCAAATAGCTAAAGAGGTAGCATCAAAAAATTAACAATAACCTCCTTAAGGAGTCTGTTTGGGTCACAATTCACTTCTTAATAAGACTGCCCTCTTA
>NW_015316924.1:0-247 GCF_001447785.1 Gekko japonicus
GCTGGCCTAGTGAGAGAGCCGGCCCTGTACACAAAAGGTCTGAACTTTGCGCTTGGGCATCCTGGTTGGTTTGTAAGAGAGGCAGGAATGGACCCCCACCACTCCGAGTGTGCTATGCCCTCGCCTGCTGCAGGGTGCCCATGGCCCAATGAGCCCCACGTACGGGGAGAATCCTGGGAACGTCGGCCACGGTTCCGAGGAAATTCAAATGAAGAAAAGCTAACACCACTGCACGTGCTCAGACACT
>NW_015316925.1:0-247 GCF_001447785.1 Gekko japonicus
TCAAATGAAAAAGGTAAGAGATTCCAGTATCAGATATATTGAGTGTAATTCAATATGGACATGTGTATATAGACTCTTGGGGCAATCCAAAAAAAGGTCTACCAAAAAGCAAGTACCATTTTACTCAGTTGTGCTTACTTCCAGAAGAGTGTTCGTGGGATGGATGCCTAAGTTCCTTAATGCTGAATGCATTCCTCCTCAATTTGGTGGTTACTAATGAAAGGGAGGAGCTGCGGTGGCTCAAGTG
>NW_015316926.1:0-247 GCF_001447785.1 Gekko japonicus
GTGTTCATAGAAAGGAATGCATGCTAATGAGAAGATGTGCGCATGACAAGCTGAACGCACTTGCTGGGGGGGTGTTCTGTAGAAATGGTACACACATAAGATGATACACACGTAGGAAAACCTTTGGCAGCTTGCTGACAACAAGACAGCAAATAGCTCTGAAAAGAACCTTGTTACCGATGCAACTTTCCCCCAGTCAAATATGCTTTAAAAAAGCAGATTATCCACAGGGAAGCAAACAGCAAGA
>NW_015316927.1:0-247 GCF_001447785.1 Gekko japonicus
TATCCCATCGTGACTGAAACCAGGTTGGCGTATACATATATATAAAACAGAATAAAACATCTTCCCCTCCACACACCCCAACAAACTGCCTGAATCAGCCCAGGATAGCTTTGAAGACAGTGACAAATGTTTGTGTTTCTGTCCTTGGACATTAAAGATCTATCTCATTATACATTCGGCTGTAAACTCTGTGTAGCATTAAGACAGAAATGAACACTTCATCTTTCTCTTTCGTCCCGAAAAAAAA
>NW_015316928.1:0-249 GCF_001447785.1 Gekko japonicus
CTAGAATTAAAGGTCATATTGAGAGCACTGAGTATCAGTGATTATGTGTTGAAACAAAGGTAAAACAATCTTGGTGGTGGAAAGTGCCAATTGCCTGCCTTTGTGTTGTGACCCTGGACTTCCTTGGTGGTCTCCCATCCAAGTACTAAAGGGGTGACACTGCTTAGCTTCCAAATGCTGATGTGAGTGGGCTACCCTGGGCCATCCAAGTCAGGGCAAAAACAATCTTAAGACTCTAAATAATTGGCA
>NW_015316929.1:0-247 GCF_001447785.1 Gekko japonicus
AAAAAATCACATAATAGGATCCTACTTAAAGCAACATTTCACAGTTGGTTAAAATTGGCTTCTCGGATACTTACCCCCCACCTGGTTTGTCAGTTTAACCAAGACACTGTAAGCTTTCCTGAATTTTCCAAGAAGTCTCCTGTTTTGTTAATTTTTCAAAGGCTTTGCAAATCCAAGCTGTTTAGGCAGCCTTTCTTATAATGAATAGACACTTTAAGAGATTGGTTTGTGTGCTGGGTTCCTGGAG
>NW_015316930.1:0-247 GCF_001447785.1 Gekko japonicus
CGGGGTGGCCCGGGCGTTAATGCATCTCTTCGCCCATGTTGGGATGCCGAGAGAGATCTTAACGGACAGGGGATTGCCCTTCACCGCCAAGTTGATGAAGCAAGTGTGCAACGTGCTACACATCCGTCAACTGTTCACATCCGTACACCATCCGCAGACGGATGGCCTCGTAGAGCGGATGAACCAGACATTGAAAGGGATGCTGCGAAAGGTGTCCAGGGATCAGCCGTCAGCATGGGATCTCCTA
>NW_015316931.1:0-247 GCF_001447785.1 Gekko japonicus
CATCTGGTATTGCAACATGAATCAGCAATCTTGAGCAGACCAGCTTCTTTAATCCAGCATTTCTTAAGCCTTTTCCAGGTTCCTAGCTGGTAAGAAGCAAGCTATGTCCCTTCACCTGAGAAGCCTTCCGTAGATCCCTACAACACGCACCTGCCCCTTTCTGGGCAGGTGGTTTGTGCTGTAAGTAACCAATGCAAAAAACGTAGTTCAGATTAGGAGCAGAGGCTTCGTTGCAAAAAGTATGGGA
>NW_015316932.1:0-247 GCF_001447785.1 Gekko japonicus
AAAATAAAAATAGAAGAGCTGGAGAAAGGGCCCCATGGGGGGGAGGGCTGTTGTGAGTATCAGAAGACAAGGACAAGGAGGGAGAAATTACAGGTGGGGAAAATATTTAGTGCCCTCCCACGAACACACACACCCCTCCTCACCTTTGGGGGTCATTTTCCTTAAAAATCAAAATTAAAAACTGGGCATTTGCAATGAACAGGAAATTTCGACTGGCATGAATGGCCAGCCAGTGTTGCTCCAAGGG
>NW_015316933.1:0-247 GCF_001447785.1 Gekko japonicus
ATGACTTTTTGTACAACAGTTTTCTGTCAAGATTTAAGCTGCTTTTCTTGTCCTTTTAATTACCCTACCCTGCTGGCACTTTCTATTCCAAGTTGTCATTCTGCTTTTTTGTTATTGTCAATGCTATATTTTATTTACAAGTTATGTTTTACTGCTCATTTGTGTTGGAAACTTCCTTTGGAGTTGAATAGCTGAGAATTTGGGTTTTAAATGTTTTGAATAAGCAAATATTGAAATTTGCAGAAAT
>NW_015316934.1:0-247 GCF_001447785.1 Gekko japonicus
CCCTCAAATCTCTGGGAATTCCCTAAACCAGAGCTGGCAACGCAGAAAATCAAGGGTGGGTTGGGAACAAGGGGGCATTGGGAATTCATTGGTGCTGCTCCAAAAACAAGATCAGGGGATTTGGGACCTCAAAGTCTGGGGATAAATTTGGATGGGGAGAATTTGAGAAGCCAATCTACTGTATTGTCCTCACCTATGCAGACATTTTCTTAGTATTGTACCTTGAATCAGAGGTCATTTCGGGGGG
>NW_015316935.1:0-247 GCF_001447785.1 Gekko japonicus
CTGCTTCTTGTCACCATTAGCCAGCCTCCCTTCCACTTCCGAAGGGGGGGGGCAGACAATGGTGGGAGGCTACTGCTCAGAAGAACAGAGAAACAGGGAGGTGCTGCTCTTACTTCCAACCTCCCATGGTGGAAAGCAAGTGGGTGACAGAATGCAGTGGCAGAAGCTCACTTTGCCCGTATGCAGGAGGAGAAACTGCCAGTCCTGTTGCTTTCCCAGGATAGCTGATGGGGAATCATAGAATCAT
>NW_015316936.1:0-247 GCF_001447785.1 Gekko japonicus
CTAATAAGGGACTCACAGCAACCAGTATTTGGGCTGCAGAAACTAGCAATTATAAGTAATCTTATATATTCAATTATGCAAATAGACTTTCTTATGTTGTCTGTTTATTGATCTCTTACTCTCAATTATAACATAGTTTGGTTTGGGTTCGTTAATTGTAAACGTTGCTGACTCCTGTTTTATCCATTCAAATACATTTGGAAGCATGGCCACTGCTTTCTGTCAGGTCCAACAGTCAAACAAATGG
>NW_015316937.1:0-247 GCF_001447785.1 Gekko japonicus
TGGTTCTGTTAGTATAATAATACCTCCATCGTTTGTAGTCATTTCATTAGTAAGATTCTTTCCTATATCTTCCATTGGTGTCAGATCTCTTGGTATATGAGATCAGCTCCAAAGGAAGTAAGCTGCTTTAGTGTCTGAATTCTGTTAAGCCATTGCAAGTAAAATTGATATATCTGGGTTCGTGTTTATCCTGTTATATGAGAGTGTATGTGTGTGAGTATAGATTAGTAAAGGTAAAGGTTCCCTT
>NW_015316938.1:0-247 GCF_001447785.1 Gekko japonicus
CTGATTGTGTGTGTCAAAAAAACAAAACCCAGCTTGGAGGATATAGGGTCAGCATTTGGATTATATAACTGGAAAGTTATTATCTAAAAATATTTATATCCTACTCTTGTCCTAAAACTCTCTAAAGTGGCTTATCACTACTACAGGAAAAGCAAATATAATACAACATTTAAAGAAAGAAGCCAAGTAGAGGCACCAAAATGAATCTTCTAAAATCACGGGAAAATAAAGGTGGCTTAACCTGCTG
>NW_015316939.1:0-247 GCF_001447785.1 Gekko japonicus
CTAGAAAGCAAATCCCTCTTGCCTCGCTTATACTCCTTCATCCGAAGGAGAGCATGTTAAGAGGAAAAGAGCCTAACTTTTTAATTGTCACAATGCTAATGTACAACTTTTGTTCTATGGGAGTTGCCTGAGCTGAGGCGTGAGACTTTCTTCATTGTCTCTCAAAGAAGCGGGCTCAGCAGCAATATTACCCCAGCATAAAGAACAAGATTGCCTGTCATCTGGGATCGCTACCTAAAATAGACAA
>NW_015316940.1:0-247 GCF_001447785.1 Gekko japonicus
CCAGTGGAAGGATTGTGATTACTTCTCTGAGGTGCTTAGTGCTAAGAAACTTTCAATGAATACAAACTGGTTTTTCTGCTAGCACTAGGGGATCCAGTAACATTGGGACAAATTGCAGTTTGACTATATCGGACACAGGTGGTTTCTGTGCCCTGGCAGCTCCGGCTTCCTTCCTCCCCTTGTGTGTGGAGCTTGTTTTAAAAACTTCCTGGATTGATAAAGCTCTGCACCAGTGTTCCCTCTAAGC
>NW_015316941.1:0-247 GCF_001447785.1 Gekko japonicus
AGCAGCCATTTTGAGGAGGACCTTACAAGGTGGCCATTTTAAGGCTATAGTCAGCTGGGGCAGCCTGTTGAAGTAGGTCACTCACTAGTGGGTCAAAAAAGAGCAAGACTTAGTAAGCATTTATAGCACAGCACCTACATACATAGTGGGCGGTGGGCAGGAGTGATTGGGGCTGTCACTATTTTTTATTATTATTATTTATTAGGTTTATTCCCTGACCTCCCCGCTTTACAGTAGGCTCAGGGCG
>NW_015316942.1:0-247 GCF_001447785.1 Gekko japonicus
CTGCCTCTAAGCCCCTGAATGTTTTGCAGGTAGCACCAGGAGAAAGAAGAGGCTCTGATCCTGTCCTTTGGCCAATGCCGAGGGATGTTAAGGAGGAGTATGTTGCCATGACAGCAGAGGGGGCCAATGAGAATGCTAGGAAGGTGGAGGAGCACTCCTGCTAAAATATTCCATTGCCATGGTCCACAGGTTGTCGTATACAATAATAAGGCACAATAATGCCCCTTGCAAGTATCTCCCCAAATAC
>NW_015316943.1:0-261 GCF_001447785.1 Gekko japonicus
TGAGGTGGTCTGGTACTCCCATCTCTTCATTAGGTCACCAGAATGATGTGGGGTGTTTTTTTTAATTATTTGGGCATCCTTCACTTGCAGCTGCTGGATGACTCTTGGCAAGCCATAGTTCTGTCAGAGCTGTTCTTGAAAAAGAGCAGTTTCTGTCAGAGCTCTCTTAGCCCTACCCACCTCGCAGGGTGTCTGTTGTGGGGAGGGGAAAGGGAAAGGAGTTTGCAGGCCTCTCTGAGACTCCGAGTGAAGGACTGGGTA
>NW_015316944.1:0-247 GCF_001447785.1 Gekko japonicus
CAGAAGACTCCAGTACCATTGAATACTGGCATTTATGCTCTTCTGAAAATCTGAATCTGAAAAACAGTGCCCTCCCCCCGATGGACAGCCACCCCTAATGCTTATCCATATGGCCTCTTGTACAAATTTTAAGGATGCTAGGAATTTTGCACTGAACATGCATGTCAATTGAACGTACCTTGTTTGACTGTGATGATCAAATGTGAGCAGATCACCAAGTCTATATAGTTCAATCACAATGAATGAC
>NW_015316945.1:0-247 GCF_001447785.1 Gekko japonicus
TTACTTTGAACTTTAAAGCATTCAGGTTAATTCTAACAATCCGACTAGCGTACTCTACTTTTTGATGTCTAAGGAAGAAGAGCAAATATTTCAAGATTGTTAAAACAGGCTACTTAATATAAAAATATGTTTAAAGATCACGATGACAAGCTTTTTCAGGATTTAAGGATTAATAAACTCTAAATTTATAAATCTGTGATGGATTGCACACAAAAACAGGATTTTTAAAATGCTGGTTGTGTCAGAG
>NW_015316946.1:0-247 GCF_001447785.1 Gekko japonicus
ACAGCCTGGTCTCTCAGACTGACCACTGCCCATTTTGGTGTGGGATGCTTAGATTTGGTTGAAGAATTGTGCTGCCCACAGGCAAAGCCCTTACCTATGGAAGTTCTATTTTGATCACTTATGTCATTCTGCAGAAGGTGTAAAACAGAAATGTTCTGGAGGGCAGTTCGAGAAAGGGGCTAAATCTGATGTAGAATTGAACAGTCCAGGAAGACACCTTTGTAATGGAATAGGGTTGCAGGCCACC
>NW_015316947.1:0-247 GCF_001447785.1 Gekko japonicus
TAGGGCCTTTTAACAAAAACTAGTAATTGCTGTTGTAAAACCTCCTAATGATCTGTTGTGCCACGCCTTTCCCCTTAAAACTCTGCAACAAAAAGGGCTAGAGACTTAACTTTCTTTTTAAACAAAAGCTGGGAATTCATAAATCACAAGACTTTCAAGAAGTGTTTGGGGGATCTTATTTCCCCCCGTATCCCACTCCCCACAATATTCTTTTCCCCATACAGTATACATGTGGTGTGAGAATGGG
>NW_015316948.1:0-247 GCF_001447785.1 Gekko japonicus
GAGATGATGGGGATTGAACCTTGGACCTTTACGTGGCACGAAGCCATGGCTGCACACGTAATACCAATCTGCTGCATAGTAGTGGATTGGCTGTCTAGGCCCATGTGACCTTTCCACAGATGTCACAGATTACCATGATAATGGGAGGAGCACCTATGTGGGCACCATAGAGTTGTGAAAAGGGTCTGATTTTCTGCAGTGTAAACACCATCTTTAGATCCAAAACCCTGTGAAGCTGCTCTGGGGG
>NW_015316949.1:0-247 GCF_001447785.1 Gekko japonicus
GGGGGGGGGGAAATTTCTTGGGATGGTGTGTATGTGTGCCCCCCAAATAATATATATATATATTCCATTACAACTTAGACAGGTCGTCTTCCTAGTAGAAAAGAGCAAGAGGTCCAGGAGTATTTTAAGACTAACAACATCAATGGCGGACTTTCCTGAGTCGCTGCTCACTTCCTCCAGTGGGGCTCCCCTGGTGAGAGGCCTGCCCGTCTGGGTTTGATGGTGTTGGGTGATAGTGAGATATTGA
>NW_015316950.1:0-247 GCF_001447785.1 Gekko japonicus
GCAAGGGAAACCTTTACTTTTACCTAATTGTTGAAACCAGCAGTGAGCTGACGTGAAGTCATTCAAATGCTGGCTAGGCTGCCTAGTAGCTTGGGAGAGCTGCAGAAGAGGTGAGGGAGCCAGATCAGAGGTGACAAGAGGCCTGTGGTGAGCAAGTTTCCGACCCTTACCCTGAGATGCAACTCTCCTCTGCCACCAGAAGAGGGCACGGTAGACTCGCTATGGGAGGAGTGTAGCCGCGGCACTC
>NW_015316951.1:0-247 GCF_001447785.1 Gekko japonicus
TTTTTTAAGAATCTGCAGAGCCAATCAGCTCTCCAGTTTCCAGTCAAAATCTTTACCTGCTGCTATGGGCCCCACCTGGCGCCACCCACTTTCTAAAAACACTTGGCTAGGGCGCTAGGATAGGTGTTGGCGAGCACCCTGTAGGGAACCCCTGGAAGTGAAGCTATCTGAAGCACGCCTTCAGGCGAGCAAACTGATGATAATAGCGGGATGATATTTTCTATTTAAAATTAAAGCTGTGCTTTAA
>NW_015316952.1:0-247 GCF_001447785.1 Gekko japonicus
CTCCTCATGCCCAATTTGCCCCTCAAAGTCCCAGCAGCACACCTGCAGCTGCCAGCTTCTGGAGCCAACCACGGCCCGTGGCATGGGTGTCCGACCACCCCCTCCCCACTGGAGGGTAGCCATGTCAGCTTTTCCGCATCCGGCAGCTCCCATCCTGAATGACCACTCAGTGGTCAGGCCACCCTGCTTCCAGCACTTTCCAGTCACTCAGGCCCGCCGATCCTGATGCCACAAAGCCCCACTGAAT
>NW_015316953.1:0-247 GCF_001447785.1 Gekko japonicus
CTGGAAAAATTCGGGGAAGGCCTGAGCCCTGCAGCCCCCCAACCTGGTAGTTTACACCTATGTCTGAAGACGTATGATTATTAGAGTTCTTTGTGATATCTTCCTACAGATGCAGTACAGGAGTAGACTACAATCAGAATAAGCGAAAAGAATGGCACCCAAAAAAGATGGTATGTTCCTTCCACTGTTATTTTTTTTTCTACGCAGGAATATAACATTTCTGTTCCTAGTTACTTGGGGCGGGGGT
>NW_015316954.1:0-247 GCF_001447785.1 Gekko japonicus
AGGTATCTTGGCAGGTGCAGAAAAGGTGCTGAGTTCCCTGTCTGATCATCTGGTGAATCCTCAGATTCCTCTCTGGAGCCCAAGACAGCGGCCAAGGGAAGGGCCCACTCTCATAGGGCTTTTGTATCTACCATTTCTGAAGGCGATCAGCGTGTGCCCAATGGGTATGATGGGCCACCGCCATCTACTGGGTGTAACAAGGAAAGACAGTAATAAAAGCCTAGTCTGTTCTATCTGGCAAAGAGGC
>NW_015316955.1:0-247 GCF_001447785.1 Gekko japonicus
CACCCTCCTCTAGTGAGGTGTGTGGAGGCGGCGATGGTGACGGCAATGGCAGCAGCAGAACACCGGCTGAAGCGGAGTACCGGTGGTGAAGGCGGCGTGGCGAGGCGACGCGGCAGCAGCAGGCAGCAGCAGCTGGCCAGAGGAGTGATCCCTGGTGGCCAGTAGCAGGAACATCGGGTGGCCGTCGTCGGAGGCGCGCGATGACGTCATCTGAGGGTGCAGCGGAGCCTGAGGGACGCAGCCGAGG
>NW_015316956.1:0-247 GCF_001447785.1 Gekko japonicus
CTTGGTTTAAAGAAAGTTTTCTGTCTTCTTGCTGTGTTCTTGTAAGTTTCTCTAAGATTCCATGTTGTGAATCTAATGAAACTGGCCCCTGATGGATCTTTTGCACCTTCCATTGCCATTTTGAGCTCCCTATTTCGATCGAGGCTCTTTCCATTGCTTTTCTATCCAGGAGGAAAAAAGGATTTGAGTATTAGCCAAAGTTGTTTTATTTTGGTTACCACCACTTCTCTGCAGGGCTTTTTTTTTT
>NW_015316957.1:0-247 GCF_001447785.1 Gekko japonicus
TCCTTATCTGACGTTTTGGCAGAAAACCTGATTGGTCTCTGTTTATTACTTGCATTAATACCTTTTTGAATCTCGTTGCTAAGATTGATGCAAATATCTTGTAGTCTGCATTCAGGAGCGATATTGGTCTATAATTTTTTATCTCGCTGGCATCTGAGTTAGGCTTAGGTATTAGTGATATTAATGCTTCATTCCATGTTGTTGGCAACTCGCCCGTAATCAAGGCCTCCTGAATCAATTCTTTGAA
>NW_015316958.1:0-247 GCF_001447785.1 Gekko japonicus
CTCATGACAGTAGCCCTGACATGTTTTCCTCTGGGACAATGCATATGGGGTCTCCAAAACCAACAACTCTCTTAATGAGCTGGCATATGCCAACTCAGTAAAAGAGTTACCTGGAGAACAGGAGATGGGCTTGGGGGAATGAAGGAGGAAAGAAAAGCACATGATTCTGAACTCTGTCTGCTCTCTTCCATATATCCATTCCATTTATCACCATGTATTCTACATACTGGAGCTGCGGTGGCTCAAG
>NW_015316959.1:0-247 GCF_001447785.1 Gekko japonicus
GAAGTCTTCTGAGCAGCCGGGCCATGGCCTCCGGGGAGCCGCTGGGCGCAGAGCGACTTTCCCGCTGCGCCTCCAGGAGTCCCCTCTGCGGCCGGAGGGAAGAACACAGCCGCCCCTCAGCCTTCGCCACCAGGCCCCGCCTGGCCTAGCTCTGCCTCTGCCTGGCTGACGCCTTATCTCTGCCCACAGCCCAGCGGAACGGATGAGACAGGGCACGGGAGTTCGCCCAAGCAAGCGCCCTGCTGGC
>NW_015316960.1:0-247 GCF_001447785.1 Gekko japonicus
CGAACTGCTAGGTTGGCAGGAGCTGGTAGTACTGGCCTAAATATTTCCAAGTGATTTCTGTTCTATCTTCTGAAAAGGGGCTTGGATTCTCACTGGTTAAGAGGGGAAGACTTGTGGCTATGCAGTTTAATTGAATTATTACCTCTTGCTTTTATGCCCCCAGCCTGCAGCAACTTAAAACCAGGTTCTCCTTTGCCTGCCAGAAGATCCACCATATCTTGGCATGACAAGGTCTTAAAATCATGAC
>NW_015316961.1:0-247 GCF_001447785.1 Gekko japonicus
AACAGAGTTACACCTTTCTAAATCCACTGGAGTAAAGTGTGCAACTCTGTGCGACAGTGTTCCTGGGGTAGACACCACCCTACAAGATTTCCCCTTGTCACAGTTTCCTGTCCACCCCACTACAGAGTCCCCAGTGGGAACTGTAACATTTTAAAGAGACAGAAACTTGGCCTGGGAATAAAGCTACCCAAGCCTCTCCCGGTAATTGAGGGATTACTTATGTATTTATTTTACAAGAATTTTTTTT
>NW_015316962.1:0-247 GCF_001447785.1 Gekko japonicus
CCCCCCCCCAAATGTCATCCCAGTGGAGTTACAATGGGATTATTGCTCCTTCCCAATGATTCGTGTTTCTGACTCAGCCCCATCAATATAAGAGCAAGTGCAAATGGATGTAAGGAAAAAGGAAGCTGAAACGAGTAACTTGCTTTGAAAAATGAAAGGCCATGGTAATGGAGAAAAGATGGTAGCCCTCTTAAAATAACAGGGTCTAGTGGAAACTCTAAAGAGGGGGCACTCGCATTTCCTACTG
>NW_015316963.1:0-247 GCF_001447785.1 Gekko japonicus
CCAGCACCGTCTGAGGGTAGGAGAAGAGCCAGCCTATACTAGCCCAGGCTAGGGGCTTGAAATGGTCACTCCTCCTGGCCTTTCATAGGTGAGGGTCGTCTCACAAAGCAGCAAGAGTCCTAAGGGAGCTTGGGTGGCCTGTGAGGCAGTGTTTAAAGTTAAGTAAGGACAAACAAAAGAGGATCTCCCATACTCTCACTCAGGCCCGTAGGCAGGATTTTTTTTATGTCAGGGGGCATTTAAATTT
>NW_015316964.1:0-247 GCF_001447785.1 Gekko japonicus
AGATGACACCCAGCTCTTCCTCCTGCTGGCTAAACCACCTTAAGCCTTCTCTGTCCTGACTGGGTATCAGGATGTTGTGGCTGGATGGTTGAGGCAGAGCTGTCTGAAGCTGAATATAACTAAGATTGAAGTCATGTGGCTGGGGAGGTGTGGGCAGGTGGGGGAGGGGTTGTGACTGCCTACTCTGAATGGTATTCAACTTATTCCAGTGAACTCTGTGAAGAGTTTGGGGGTCTGGCTGAATGCC
>NW_015316965.1:0-247 GCF_001447785.1 Gekko japonicus
TTTTTGGAATGACAACATTTCTGGCTATAAAAAGGAGGAATAATGGCTGGTGTGTTCAAAATATGATAGCACTCAAAGCTGTACCTGCCTAACTGTTTTAGCCTTGCCCATTCAATAGCATCCCTGGCACTTTTATCCTTACTACACTTAAGGTAAGAGGTAACTGAAGGGACATCTTGTTTCTATAAGGAAAGGATTGACTATGAAGTGGGGGATAAATGTTCTGGAGCAGATAAATTATTGCTCT
>NW_015316966.1:0-247 GCF_001447785.1 Gekko japonicus
GAAAAACAACAATTCAGTGGTTTAATAGGTCTACGGTGTGTATCATTTTTTCACCTTTGTTTTCATTGGGTTTGCTTTTGCTTCATGGGCAAGGCCAAATGGTATAAAACATCATCTGACCACTTGACATGAATAAAGGGTTCCCAGAAGAAATTCACAACATTAGTCGAGCAAGAGTGAACCCCCTCCCTAAAATGCTTGCTGTCGCAAAAGCCGGGAGAATGCCCACCACGAGTATGCAGCCCAA
>NW_015316967.1:0-247 GCF_001447785.1 Gekko japonicus
CCACTCTGAGGTTCCTGGCGGAAGGGTGGGGTTCAAAATGTACTGTATATAGATGCATGGGCGTGCACACACACCTTGGGTGTTGTCTTGAGGCTGTGTTGCTGGGCGGAAGAGATTGTCCTAAGAAATGCACTCGGGTGTTTCCATTTTCCTCCCTATATTCTGGGAAAGTGAGATGAACTTTGCAGTTCATTACCTATTCACCGGCAGCACAGGAGTGAATGCACTGCCCGGCACCTGTGTGCCA
>NW_015316968.1:0-247 GCF_001447785.1 Gekko japonicus
GCAAAAATGCCCCTTTGCTTGGATTGTGAATGAGATGACATTGTCACATTGGCACTGGGTTCTGCTTAGCACTGGGTTCTTCTCTGGGACTTTGATTCTGTTCTGCTGGAATTCTATTGCCCTTGCTTTTTTGCTGTTTTCCAATAGCACCTTCTTGGGTGGGGCGTAATTTGGACTCCGTAAATCTAATTTTCACCAAACTTGGAGAGAAGGTAGAAGAGAGTCAGCTGGAGATCACCTGCAAGTT
>NW_015316969.1:0-247 GCF_001447785.1 Gekko japonicus
TGTACATAATGTCAAAAGTTACAGAAAATATTAGTGACTTATATACACATAAAGCTCCATCAGATTTTATTACAGTCTGGTTCCCTATTTTACAATATTTGATTGGACAAGGTGAAATACCGTCAATAGTAGACGCTCTATATCTTTGGTAAGATTTACACTTCTTCTTAGAAACAGTAGAGTATTGCTTTGTTTAATAATAGGCTTACTGTTCAATGTATAATTACTATACAATTCTGTTCATTGA
>NW_015316970.1:0-247 GCF_001447785.1 Gekko japonicus
ATGTAGAGAGCAGGAATAGTCTGGAAATCAGTTTTTTTTTCTCCAGGAGAGCTCCAGCCCCCAAATGGAGGTTGGCAACCTGAGCCCACATTCTTATTTCTAAGTGGGCTCAAACTATTATGCAGGTTACACCGTCCGCCATCACATCATAGCCACTGTTGATAGCCATAAACCTGGCGCACTCTGCCTTAGATTCTTAATCGTAGGCTGTATTAGAAATTTGTGCTAAAACCCAGAGATACGAATC
>NW_015316971.1:0-247 GCF_001447785.1 Gekko japonicus
TTGGAGGAGATTCTCACTTGCCATCTGTGACTGTGTAAGTGGATAATTCCAAACTTGTCAAAAGTATATTTTGCCTAGCATAAACATTTAGCCACATGCACACATGCCAGCCTCAAATGCATGCCTATCTTCGAGATCTTTGCTTCCTCCACAAACACATGGAACAACACCTTAAACTTTAGTTATCTGTTGCAAAGGTTACACTATATAGCTTTCTGCTCATGCTGTGCTGAATTTTCATGGGGTT
>NW_015316972.1:0-247 GCF_001447785.1 Gekko japonicus
TTTTTCTTTCTCAAGAAGTCAGTGCAAGCTGTCTGAAGAAAAGGTTTCACTTTCCTCGTCTCACAAACAGGCTAGCCTACTTTCTACAAACGTCAATGGGATTCTGATTATTATGAATTATTTCAAATATTTGGATTGATAAAATTCAGATTCAGAATTATTCCTAACTGTTCCAAATGTATCACTATTTGGTGCTTCCAAATCCCAACTGCACACGAGGTGATGGTTAGCCTATAAACTTAGAAAG
>NW_015316973.1:0-247 GCF_001447785.1 Gekko japonicus
CCTAACCACTACACCAAACTGGTACAGTGGTTAGGTCCGCTGGATCAGAGAGATATGCTTGCATCTTTGATTTATTCAAAACTTGGTTTAGTCCGTGGAATGCATCAACTCATGCAAAGCCCCTAAAATCTGGAATAATTTGGATATCCTCCTGAATGACCAAAATGCTATCTAGTTTATGCAGCCATATGACACTGTAAACGTTTAAAGCCATCCAAGGCCCAGGTCACACGGCAAAGTTGCCATG
>NW_015316974.1:0-247 GCF_001447785.1 Gekko japonicus
GCAGATCTGGCAAAACACCTGGAACCAAGAAAATCAGATCCAAAGGAACCAGCTCCAAACACAGGTGTAGAGGTTAGTGGACTGACTACTACATGCACTTCATCTCCCATATGCCTGTCACCAGCACATTCCCCATCAGTATGGGAACTACCGCCAGCAGTCAAGACACCTGCAAATCACACTGCAAGACCTTCTGCCCTACAGTAGGCTCCTTCGGAACCATGGCAACAATATCCTTGCTGTCACC
>NW_015316975.1:0-247 GCF_001447785.1 Gekko japonicus
TGGAGGGCCGGGTGGCATGGGGCCTCTCCACCAGTGGCGCGCTGGGTGCCTTCACCTGTTGGGGGTGAAGTCCGGCAGTTGGGGGGAGTCCGCCCGCCCGACTTGGCCCTCCAGTGGCTCCATCCTGCCATGGGGCGGCCACGCCCGGCCTCCTCCGCCCACGGAGGCCTCAAGTGCACCGGCCACGCAGGGCGCCCCATTGCGGGAGGGCCACAGGTGTCACTTTGCCCTGCCATGGCCTCAGGCC
>NW_015316976.1:0-247 GCF_001447785.1 Gekko japonicus
ACATATTGAAGACACAGTCAGCTACAACCTACTTAGCAAAGTAGCAAAGTTAGGTGATGACTTTGCTCGCTGCAGCAGAGAGTACAGTTTATGTAGCTTTAGTGAAAGCAACGCTAGGTATGGGGCCACCAAATGAAGAGTACCTAGAGACAGTGTGCTACCACAGAGCCAGGGGAAATCACCTGACTGGCTAGCGAGAGAATCATTTCAGCCAGATCCTGTTAATTACCAAAGGCCAATTCCTTTT
>NW_015316977.1:0-247 GCF_001447785.1 Gekko japonicus
CCTCCCTGCCGCCGGGTCATGGGCCGCTCCCTCTGGAGCTTCGGAGAAGTGTGCCCGCCATCAGTGCGCCGAAACCGGAAGTCGCAAACCCAAAGTTTTCTCCTTCTTATTCCGTGTTTTTGGAACTCACTAAAATGGGGGATTCCGAAAATGCAGGGTAAGAAGGAGAAAACTTCGGGTTTGTGCCTGGTGAGGAAAACTGTGCATTATATGAAATCTTCCTCAGTAGATTTTTCCTCACCAGGTG
>NW_015316978.1:0-247 GCF_001447785.1 Gekko japonicus
TCTACTAGTGGTCACCATGCAATTCATCAAGACAACTCACTGTCACATGACTCTGCCAGGTCTGGTGACAGCAGTAGTAAAACAGCTCTGGCAGGCCTGGCCGTGGCACAGTTCTGCCAGACAACCTGGTGTCATGCAACTCACCTGGGCGCAGTGTGTGATCACAACTCATGTGACTTGGCCAGGCCCGCAGTGGCCACCACACAACTCCCCCAGGTGACTGCTACTGCATGACTTTTGCAACTTG
>NW_015316979.1:0-247 GCF_001447785.1 Gekko japonicus
CCCCCACTCCCACTGGAAGAATGGGTTCCCTAGGAAAAACAGTAGTTGTGCTTGTAAAACAGTTTGTACAAGGTCTTCTCCAATATCTCCCAACCTGTCACACACACACAAGATCTTATGTGTCAGTTTCCTCTCACTCCCATATTGTACCTCAGGTGAGACATTCTGTGAATGAAGAAGCTGCTAGATTCACTTCTGGAACCCCTGGTACTGGTTGCACAATATCTTGCACAAGCAGAAAAACAAG
>NW_015316980.1:0-247 GCF_001447785.1 Gekko japonicus
TGAGTTGAAGCCATTATAAAGCACCTCCAACTAGGGTTACTAGTAGAGATGTGCACTCTGGTACATGTGGTCCAAAGCTATAACCCCCAAATACCTGGTATTTTTTCAGGTTTATTCAGGTACCTGGGCGGTATTCAGAATTTTTTGGAATACCAATTAACTGGGTCTGCCCAAAATCTGGAAATATTCGGGTATATCCAGGAATATTCAGGGCCACCTTTTTCAGGCTGCCAGAGCTGTTTTTCTT
>NW_015316981.1:0-247 GCF_001447785.1 Gekko japonicus
GACAAATGGTTATGGACTTCTCAAGGTGCTGCTGCGACCCCAACCGGCACTATTCAGTGGCTACGTATTTGCTGGCAACAGGGCCAGTAAAAAGCTGCAAGGATAGACCTGAAAAGAAAGTCTGAACAGATAGATTTGTGTCCAGTAGATCCTGAGAGACCGACGGTACTTTCAGGGTGTACGCTTTGAAGAGATAGATCTCCCTTTTTCAGATACCTCTGAAACTGAAAAGAAAGTATTGCAGAAC
>NW_015316982.1:0-247 GCF_001447785.1 Gekko japonicus
GTCTTGAACTGCTGAACTACTGACCTTATAGTGTCAGAAAGCTGCTTCCAGTCCCACTGTTACCATGCTCATTCTCTGTTTTATGTTACACAGCTGCTTTCTGACCTACAGTCATAAAAGCTGTGGCCAACCGAGAACGGCTAACTTACACTACTGAACTAACATTCTTTATGGCTTCAGGATGCCGGCCCAATGGCATAGGCTGGAATGCTGCAACCAGTGTTCCCTCTTGTCAGAACCCACAGCC
>NW_015316983.1:0-247 GCF_001447785.1 Gekko japonicus
CCACTGAACTCAGACTTTGTTAATCTCACTGCTATCATGCAACATGATACCATGTTAGCCCTTTTCTCTCTCATTATACCACTTTCTGTGCACAGGCAGAAGTCTGGGACAAAACAACTTCTTGGGACTCATTCAATTTGTTAACCAGAGAGAATGTGAAAAGTCACCAAAGTTAAGAGCAGTAGGGAGAGGACCACAAAGAAAATCGAGCAAACAGTTAAGGTCAGGCAGCAGCTGAAATGCGTTA
>NW_015316984.1:0-247 GCF_001447785.1 Gekko japonicus
AATGGGAAGGTTTGCAAAGGGAAGTGGATTTCTCACATGCCTTCAGACGTCTGTTTGAAAGGCTGGCTGCTGCATATGCCATGTGTTTGGGGGAAGAGGGGAGAGCTCGTGGCCATTTCTTATCCAAGTGGGAGACTGGATCCCAAGAGGGCCAGCTCTTCTTCCCCCATGACAACAGGCCCCCACCCCTGTCAACTCTCCACTTGCTCTGCAGTTGTTCAAAGTGCACGACACCCCTTGCCCCCCC
>NW_015316985.1:0-247 GCF_001447785.1 Gekko japonicus
ATGCGGCAACCCACTACATAACATCAGGATTCACCAAAGTGTGTTTGAAAAGTGTTGCCGTTATACACACAGATACATAAAGCCATCACATTTATCTGTTTTTGTCAGCATCCCTGGGTCAATATTAACCATCCACTATATATCTCGTGGCTTCAAGGAGATTCTACGTCTACATCATGTTTCATTGTATGTGAGGCATGTTTCATCACAAGACAGGGACTTGTTGTCGTTGTTCAGTCGCACAGTC
>NW_015316986.1:0-247 GCF_001447785.1 Gekko japonicus
TCTATTCACCCAAAATAATGCAGAAGATGCTCTGACCAGTGCTGATGAAAGTTACTCAGACCTAAACCATCCAAGAACCATTTGAGAATAAAGTACATGTAACTGTCAAGACCCGCTCTCTGAGAAAAGAAATGTATTTGAATCAGTGCAGCCTTCTGGATCCTGGCCATTCACTTGGAAGCAAGTGTCACAAGCAGACAGTACTTACATCCTAAGTATAGGATTAGAATGCAAGAACATGTTTTAT
>NW_015316987.1:0-247 GCF_001447785.1 Gekko japonicus
TGGTTAAAGGAATTTTCAAGGTCTCAAATTCTGAAAACTATGGCTCTAGCCTGTATGAGCTGGTGCGGCAGCGAAGAGACTGTAAAGCAAGGGGGGAAAAAACCATCCAAATCTTGTCTTGACCTAAACTCTGCTTATGGCAGCTGGATAGGCATTTGAGGTGATGGTGGATAAACTGATCACTGTCCAATAGCCCAAGATGTCTGGTTGATGTTTCTTCAATGGCGACTGTCAAGAGGAGAGATGG
>NW_015316988.1:0-247 GCF_001447785.1 Gekko japonicus
TTGTTAGCCTTTAAGATACTACTGGACTCCAATTTTATTCTGTGCTACTATCCTCAGCTATCTTCTCTTCTTCCCCAACACAAGTACATTCAGCAACAGATAAATCTGGCACCCTTTGGAAAGACAAATTTGGCCCACACGCCATCAGTTTTCTATTATTACTCTAAGATGCTTGCCTTTCTAACTATAAAGAAAGGCAGATACATTTCTCTCCCCCTTCCCATCACTGCTAGTTGCAATATTATAT
>NW_015316989.1:0-247 GCF_001447785.1 Gekko japonicus
CTGTGCTTCCCTCCAACATTCCATCCTCCCTCTGACAGATGACTGGATGCTAGAGCAACACTCCCGTAGGTTCAGCTGAGTGACTGTTTTTCTCCTCCAGGGCAGACAACTATTGTCACTATGTCATCCTTCCCATCCTTGCCCCCTGCCTCTCCTCTTGGTTGCCATCCAGTGTTGGCAACCCCTAAATGACTTGGAAGAAGCCAAAATACTGAGTAGAAAAGTCAAAGGAGATCAGTCTAGTCAA
>NW_015316990.1:0-247 GCF_001447785.1 Gekko japonicus
CCAGGATACCAAAATCACCTTAATTTCCAGTACGTCGTGCATTTTGAGAAGTCACGGGATCATTAAGGAAATCCTGGAGAGAAAATTGTTCTTTGAATGTGTGCATACGCAGACCCTCCGATATGTACCCCTGCCCTTTTGCATACTGATGGGCAGGCTCTCTCTGTCCCTCACAGTTTCAGGAGCCAGAAGAAAGACTGCTGGCAGGAAAGCTAGTTAAGAGAAGAAGAAGAAGAAGAGGAGGAGG
>NW_015316991.1:0-247 GCF_001447785.1 Gekko japonicus
AGTCTGAACTGGCAGCCAGAAAGGGTTTTTTTCCTCTCTTTCGTCCAACCCCTTGGTCTAGAAGAATGGAGGAAGGCCTCCCAGCCAACTCAGATGGTTCTTCTTGGCAAAGTCAAAAGCATTCTCCTCAGCTTGTTGCCTTCTCAAGAAATTTGCCTTCAGGCATAATCTTGACCCAATCCTGACCTTGTTTATCTCAGAAGTATGTCTAGAAGATGTTAGTAGGGTCAGCTTGTTCATGACTTGT
>NW_015316992.1:0-247 GCF_001447785.1 Gekko japonicus
GACCTAGTCTGAGATCCAAATGGAGCAGTGGTTAGAGGGCGGGATGAGGGCTGGGGAGACTTGGTTTAGCTCCCCAGGCAGCCATGAAATTTGCTAAATGACCTCAGGCCAGTCATTAGCTCTCTGCTTAACCTGCCTCACAGGGCTGTTGTGAGGGTGACATGGAGGAAGGGTGGGATAAAAGGTGAATGGGAAGATAGATGTGTAGGTGTCCTGTCTAGGGGAAGAAGAAGAAGAAGAGATTGGA
>NW_015316993.1:0-247 GCF_001447785.1 Gekko japonicus
CAAAGCACATGTTTCTTCCTGTCTTTGACTATTTCCTTTTCTCTGCAATACTACTGAAGTCTCATTTGCTTTTGAAACTGGCGTAATTGGTGGGCCCAGCATTCCCAGGAGGTGATTCAACCAGATATAACTAGAAGAAATGGAGTGGATAATTTCTTTGTTTGTTCACCAGCTTTATTGATGTTGGTAGCACAGTTCTGGAACTGGGTTTTGTTAATTAACTGCCACTGCAAAGTCAGTGGGGAAA
>NW_015316994.1:0-247 GCF_001447785.1 Gekko japonicus
AACTCTAACCCTAACCCCTAACCCTAACCTTGCCCTAACCCTTGCCTTAACCCTAGCCCTAACCCAAACATTATCCCTAACTCTAGCTCTAGCCCTAGCCCTAACCCTAACCCTAGCCGTAGCCCTAAACCTAACCCTAGCTCTAGCCCTAGCCCAAAACCTAACCCCAACCCTAAGTCTAACCCTAACCCTAAACCTAAACCTAACCCTCACCGGTTAGGGTTAGGGTTGGGGATTGGGTTAGGGT
>NW_015316995.1:0-247 GCF_001447785.1 Gekko japonicus
TGTTGCTTAGGAAAAGCGGGGCAGCAAGTATCCACAAGTGTGTACAGTCCATTGCAATGCAGCCCGAAGACCAGGAATCTTGGAGGCACCTTAAAACATGGTCTTCTGTCTTCAGCGGTCTAGTCTACTCCCTCCATGGTCACTGATGAAAGCAAATGTACAGACTTCAGATCTCTTAAAGGTGAAGGCAAAACTAATATGTTTTCTATTTATGTCAAAAGGTGGCATATAAATGTTTCAAACAACA
>NW_015316996.1:0-247 GCF_001447785.1 Gekko japonicus
GAAGAGAGCAGCGAAGAAGAAGAAACTCAAACCTCAAGGAGTCACACAGAAGAGAAAAAAGGAAAGAAAAAAGACGCAAAGGAAAAGAAAAAGCAACTGAAAGCCTTAACTGAATCACAAATACGAACTAGACTCCAACTCAAGAGTTTAGTTACGTTAGAAAAAGGTCATAAAGATGGCAAGTAAAAAATTGAACCTTCTCTCGGTAAATGTTAACGGTATGAACAACCCTCAAAAGAGGAGAAAA
>NW_015316997.1:0-247 GCF_001447785.1 Gekko japonicus
GATTTTAACCTGGGTCTTCTGGATCCTAGTGTGACATTAAGCCATTGTGCAGGTTCATTGCAGTGTCTTTGCCTCCCCCCTTGCATGGAGTGCAAATAAGGAACTTCATTTAAAATGATGTCCATTTTCTCCTGAATGGCAGATGTAGAGATCTTTAAGCTGCCTCTTAAAGATCTAAAGTGAGGGGGCCAACCACACCTCCCCGGGGGAGGCTGTTTCATAACTATGGGGCTGCCACTGAAAAGGC
>NW_015316998.1:0-247 GCF_001447785.1 Gekko japonicus
AACTCACCCTCTAGATGCAGACTGGAATCCGTGGCTGGATCCTAAATGGAGGATAAGAACAACTGTTTCTGTTCTGTCAACAAAGTAAATAGAACTGTTGTTAAGGGTTAGTAGAGCATAAATGTACACTTTCTGTGTTTGTGAAGACATAGGATACAACTAGGAAGAGTAGAGCCATGGTTTTGAAGACCCTTGCAAGCACTACAATAATAATGGTGTGACGCTGGTTTTCAGGGCAAGAGATGTT
>NW_015316999.1:0-247 GCF_001447785.1 Gekko japonicus
AACAGGCTCAAGGCCAAATGACCAGAAGCGGGGCCTTCTCAGTAGTAGTCCCACACCCCTGCCACGTTCCTCCCTCTTGAAATTCCCCTGGTCCCTTTCTTGATAGCATTTGGGGCATTCACCGATTGCTTTCTTCTGCTTTTGACTGACTTGATGGTTGATTAAACTGCTGTTTAAAATTTGGGGGTGCATTCTACTATGTTAAGATCTAAGTTCATTTGCCAACTCCAAGTTGGGAAATTCCCAG
>NW_015317000.1:0-247 GCF_001447785.1 Gekko japonicus
TTATCTAGCCCGGGTGCCCGTGGCTCTAGGTGACAGCCCGCTCCCCAGCCTCAGCCCTGTGTGCAGTACCGTAAGGAAACAAAGCCGTGCCGGCGATCCCAAGCAACAGGGCAGCAGAGGGAGAACGAGAACCAGTGGACCTTCTGGTCCTCAGCCGAGAACTGGGCTGTACGGAAAGGACCCGAGTTGAACACGAGAGGCCGTGGAAGGAAGGGGATCCTCCACTGACCCCCGATGCTTCCCCCCC
>NW_015317001.1:0-247 GCF_001447785.1 Gekko japonicus
GCAGGGAATCTCACTAGGTCATCCTGGGCCAATTAAGTTCTCCCAGCGTAGCCTGCCTCACAAGGTGGCTGTGGCGATAAGGTTGTGGAGGGGTGGGGATCGTGTCCTCTGCCCTGGACTCCTTGGAGGAAAGGGAGGATAAGAATACAACAATGCTAAATCTTTTCTAGCAAATACTCGGAGGACAAATGTTGTTAATGGAAGGTTCAGCACAGCCCAAGAGAGATATTGTCATCAGTATTACACA
>NW_015317002.1:0-247 GCF_001447785.1 Gekko japonicus
CTCCTCCTCCTCCTGCTTGTAGTATTTTATTGTTACACTGCATTTATTGATGACTGATCAATATGGTTTGTGATTTATGATTGATAGGATTTCCTGCTCTTTGAAAAGAGTGATGAGTCTATTTAAACAATTGCCTGTTGAGTGCAGCAGTTACTTATCAAGGATGGTGGGGGGTAGTACAGTTCAATCTGTGTGTGGAAATGTACATGTACAAAAAGCCAATTGCACTGTCCTTCATGGAAAGGAT
>NW_015317003.1:0-247 GCF_001447785.1 Gekko japonicus
GGATTCACTGGTGGGATATTAATTTGTATGGTCTAAGAAGTTGCCATACAAAGCCACAGATTTATTCACTGGAAACCACAGACCAAGTGGTCACAGATGTTTATCCAGTTAAGCCACTTCCTATTCAAAGCGGGCACAACATTATCCATAGTACAGCGTCACTCAAAGTCCCAAAATCTCAAAGATGCTGGACTAAAATCACCTTAAGGTCATATTACATGTATGCTGCAGTTCTATGCAAATGTAG
>NW_015317004.1:0-247 GCF_001447785.1 Gekko japonicus
AAATAAAGGAATGCAGGACTGCTTCTCTTCCTATGCTGCACCCTGACTGCTTCACTCATCTCAGCTGGGCCTCCTACAAGCACCATCCTGCAAAATGGCAAAATAGGTAACCATTCATTCTCCATTGTGGCTCCTCTCCCGCCTGAGAAGACCAGGAAAGCTCCTACTTTCCTGGCTTTCCTCAAACCATGCAAAACTGAATTATTCAAAACAAAGTGGAGTTCCAGTGGCACCTTTAAGACCAACA
>NW_015317005.1:0-247 GCF_001447785.1 Gekko japonicus
CTGACCTTGGCCTGCTCAGACAATTCTTGAGTAATTTATGGATTCTGTTTATTAAGCTCTGTCTCTGATAGCCAGCTCCAGTTGTCTGCCTAAATTAAAGCCATGTATGCTGGCAGCTGTCTGAAGTTGATATTTTTATCTGGCAACCCTACTCCCATCCCCCACTGGTGGTCAGGGGGGACTTAGCAACCCTAGAACCTCCACCTTCAGAGCCAGTAAATCTCTTAATACCAGTGCCAGAAGGCAA
>NW_015317006.1:0-247 GCF_001447785.1 Gekko japonicus
AAACAACAATGCCAACAACAAGGTTGTTGAGAGAATTTTGAAGCATATAAAACTGTAATGAGTGGGCTGTATTTACATGAGGTTTTTAAAGTGTCACCCTAAGCAGTGTTTCAGCCTTCTCTGTCCAAATCAAGAACAGAAGAGTGTAATTCTAATTAGGATCGCACTGTAACAGCGCAATCATAACAACACTTTCCTGAGTAAGCCCCATTGTACAAAAGAACCTAAGAAGAACCCTGCTGGATCA
>NW_015317007.1:0-247 GCF_001447785.1 Gekko japonicus
TTTCCTAAGGCTACCTAGTGAGATCACAGCTGAGGTGAGAACTGGAGACTCCCCAGCTCACTTCACTGACCCTGAGACCCCTGTGTTACATCAACTCTGAAATGCAGGAATGAAAATCTGACATCTTAACATAGCAGAGAAAGCAGTGTTTAGTTTTCAAAATTGTAGAATGATTTAGGCAGATACCTACCTTCTAGTCAGCCCTCTTTCCCACTGTGAAATACTCAGTAGTGTCCTTTAGAGAGAG
>NW_015317008.1:0-247 GCF_001447785.1 Gekko japonicus
TTAGAAGGTGGACTCTGTGGCCTGGTACCCTGTGGCCGAGTTCCCTCCCCACCTCAAACCCCGCCCTCCACGGGCTCCACTCTGCAAATACTCCAGTTGTTTCCCAGACTGGAGCTGGCACCCCTAACAGACAGAGAAATGAATCCTCTCGCAGGTCATTGCAGGTGTCCTCAGAGATGAATATCTTATCCACCAGGCAGATTTATGGATCACCTCTCCAGACCGAGGCACTGAACAGGAAAACGCA
>NW_015317009.1:0-247 GCF_001447785.1 Gekko japonicus
ACCCTTTCCACCACCACCAAAAAGAACCATAGGGGAAATCTGCACCCTTTTAGAGACTGAGGGTGCCAGGCATTTGTTGGGTCAGTGAGAGAGAGGCATCTCCCATTTTGAATTCTACCTAAAGAATTTATTTTCAGAAAAGAAATTAACGACTGATAAATGGTTCTGGTAAAAATTATTTGGGTGGGTAGTAGGAAGAGGAATGAATAAACAATTCCTATATCTATATATCTAATTCTCAACATGC
>NW_015317010.1:0-247 GCF_001447785.1 Gekko japonicus
CAGTTGCTGTATTCATGTCCTTGCTTTTACCGCATGGCTTTCTAATGTCCTCAGTCCAGTTGTTGCATATGTCACATCTTGCACTGTCTTATTGCATTGCTTTGAATTTTATAATCCCCTTTGAATCTTGGCAAGAAAGGTGGACTGTCCATAAAAAAGGTCTCCATCTAAGACTCTAACAAGCTGCTGCCAGCCAGAGTAGACGGAACTGACCTTGGCAGACAAATGGTCGGACTCCGGATAAGAC
>NW_015317011.1:0-247 GCF_001447785.1 Gekko japonicus
GCCATCAGAGGAGCGTGTGAATGATCCGCTGTGGCCCTCACATGATATGAAGTCACCTTGAGAGGTGGTGTCTGACTGATATTCTCCATCCCCAATTGGAATGGGGATACTTAACCTGCCCCCAAACTACCCCAAGCTGCCCGTCTGATTGCAACCAGAGTCATGGATCCTCATTTTACTGTGGTAGTCATACATCTTCTACAGGAATCCTGAAGGGTAGCACATGAAGCTGCTTTATACTGAATCA
>NW_015317012.1:0-247 GCF_001447785.1 Gekko japonicus
AGATGCCTACTAAGGAGGCAGTTGGAGATCGGCACGAGCTGAAGAGCAATAGCCAAAGGGCTATTGCCCTGTGGTTCTTAGCCTGTGGCTCTTAGTCTGTGGGTATTGCTTGAAGGCCTTGTAAGAACCTGAGTAGAGGGCTGCTGCTGAGTTCTGGAGAGAGAACTGCTGGCAAGGTAGCCATTTGGTCAGTCTCAAAGTTTTCAGAGTATATCACTACAACAAGAGTTTACATCGGACTTTGTGG
>NW_015317013.1:0-247 GCF_001447785.1 Gekko japonicus
AGTTTGTGGAAAGCCTGGAGAGTGGGAGATTTTCCGACCTCCTTAGACAGGCCATTCTATAGGGTGGGAGCCACAATGGAGAGAGCATGCATACAGAGAGTAGCTGATTTTTCCCATTTGCCTGTTGGCACCCATAGAAGTAGAGTTGCCAACCTCCTGGGGGAGAGGGAGTCCTGCAAATAAGAGGAGCCAAGGCCCTGAACAGCCTTATATGTTATAGCCAATACCTGAAACTGAGCCTGGTAAC
>NW_015317014.1:0-246 GCF_001447785.1 Gekko japonicus
ATCACACTCATACAATTTTCAAAATGAGTATGATCATACTCTCATGTTTTGGACCTCACGGGGCAACACAAGGTAGGAATGAGATAGTTGTTGTCAGATGGGCATTGTACGTCAGAGAGCCTTATTGAGTGAACAAAGTATGATTTCATTTGAAATAAATAAACAACACAAGGCTTCACGGTAGTTTGTCTAACCATCTTTCCTAGAGCTATAAAACCTAGGCTAGAACTGCTTCAGATTCTGGTA
>NW_015317015.1:0-246 GCF_001447785.1 Gekko japonicus
CACTTAACCACACTCAACCACTACAGCAAACTGCATACATTTATTCATTTCGGTTGAAGACAAGACAATTCCCCTGTCTCGGTTCTGTCATTATTTCCTGGATCCTCTCCTCAAAATCACTCACCTCTCCCACTACTTTCACACAAAAATACCGATTTGAATGTTATTAGAATGTGTTTCACTTCACTGTTTCAACACAATATATCGTAAGTGATCAGCTGACTGACCATGATAAGCATACACCTT
>NW_015317016.1:0-247 GCF_001447785.1 Gekko japonicus
ACATTGGCTTCTCTTATGTTCTTACGACCCCTCCCAGATCTGTCGATGGATCATCTCCAACCCCCACCCTACATTTCTGCAACCCTTTTCATAACAAAGCATACCCTTTTCTCACCTGGGGACTTCTGTCCCTGCGGGATTGCAGGGCAGTCCCTGGCCATGTTGAATTGTTCTGGCCAGCCTTGCTTCTCAGGGAGAACTGAGCAATGGCCAATGCTCTCAAGCCTTAAGGAATACCCCAAGGGAC
>NW_015317017.1:0-247 GCF_001447785.1 Gekko japonicus
CCACATGACCATGGAGAAGTCTTTGGAAACAAAAATGAACACCGCGCCCTAGAGTTGGCACAATGCACAATGCGGGACATTCCCTTTCTCTGTGTAGTAGTGCAGGAAGGTTTCCTTGGGTGAGGGGTATAAGCCCTGAGAATTTCATCTTAATTGTGGGAGGAGTTACAAGTTGGATTATATTTCCCAGTTAATCACAGCTAGGCAACTGCCAAACCGATCCACCATTCTGAATTGGGGCTATCAC
>NW_015317018.1:0-247 GCF_001447785.1 Gekko japonicus
AGCCACAGTTTGGCCACCCCTGGTCTACAACATCCTAGCAAAATGAAATTATTTTGAAAAGACCTGTCTTTGTAATCTTCACAGCAGAAATCACGTGGATGCTAATAAAGAAATCATTCAGAAAACAACTGCTGGTTTGGGGACAATCCCAAACAGGTCCACTGTACTGCACTGAAACTACAGTGGCTTGTGAATTTCCACCAGTATTTATTGTCAAGACTGGGGGTGTC
Organism: Gekko japonicus; assembly: GCF_001447785.1. Classification (NCBI taxonomy): domain Eukaryota; kingdom Metazoa; phylum Chordata; class Lepidosauria; order Squamata; family Gekkonidae; genus Gekko; species Gekko japonicus. The sequence goes on from NW_015317018.1 coordinate 231, forward strand.
GAACTCATTTGTTATGA
>NW_015317019.1:0-246 GCF_001447785.1 Gekko japonicus
CCGAGCGTCCTCTGAAACTTAGTGGAGGCTCCTGAAGGAAAGGATGACAGTTAGGGGGCATGCTCCTTTGGACAAACTTGCTTCTACTAGAGATTTGTTTTCCTTCTGTGGTGCAAAGTCTGGGGTGAGCGATGAACACATTGCAGGGTAGACTGTGTCCCTCAGGGATAAACAGGAAGCCAACAGCTCTGTCTGGGAACCTGCATACATCCTTGAACAATATAGGCCAGTGGTGGCGAACCTATG
>NW_015317020.1:0-246 GCF_001447785.1 Gekko japonicus
TATATCTGAGAGCTGCAGAAGGAAAAGCAGAACAAGGGATTTAAAAAAAATAAAGATGAATCAATAAGGACTAAAGTGACTATCCAAAAACTATTAGCAGGCTTTTAGTATTATCAGCTGTGTATATGTACATAACAGGAAAAACTGATTGACTGATGGACTAATAGATTGATTGAACAATATGTGAGAAGATTATTGAGGTAACACAAGTCAACCTAAATTGACTATTATAATGGATAAATTAAT
>NW_015317021.1:0-246 GCF_001447785.1 Gekko japonicus
CACGGCTACCCTCTGAAACTATCTTCATGAGAAGATGTACGTGAAATTTCATGAAAGGTAAATAAGTTTTAAATGTAATTTAAGTGCACGTGTACTTTTGAGCCTTCCATTGCGAAAATGTGGCTGTGCACATGGATCAGGAAGCTCAAAATAATTGGACTGAGTTTCATTTGTGTGCATAACTTATCTATTAGCACAAAACAAATACTGTCTGTGAAAGTAATGGAAGGCTGCCGGAATACCAAT
>NW_015317022.1:0-246 GCF_001447785.1 Gekko japonicus
TGGAAATATTGGGAAATACTGATATTTCTAAGGTCCAATATGCCAAATCTGAAAAAAAAACTGAGTTTTTTTCTTGCACACCCCTAGTTTTCATAGATATCACATGCCAAAATGCATTTGATTTTGTGATTTTTACTGTTCTTTTGTTGGTTCACTGCTGTTTGTTTTATCCCTCCCCCCCACACACACACACTTAGAACATTTTTACAAAGGGAGCTTACTGAACAGGAGGCTTCAGTGAGCTTT
>NW_015317023.1:0-246 GCF_001447785.1 Gekko japonicus
GCTCAACCAGCACAACCCAGTGACTGGCATCACACAACTTGGCCAGACTTTTCCCTGAATAAAGGCTGCCGGGGGAAGGAAGGAGGATAAGCTGGATACAGGGAGTCAGATAAGGACAGGTTAGCGGTTGGGTAGGGAGGAGAGAAAGAAGCAGGGAATGGAAAGTGATATGCCCCCAATAATTCTTTCTAGGTCCCCTGCTTGTTTGAAGTATTATCCTAACAGGTTCTTTGAATGTTGTGCTCA
>NW_015317024.1:0-246 GCF_001447785.1 Gekko japonicus
ACTCACTCTGTGTAATGTGCCTTGAGTCCCAGAGAGCAAGGTGGACGATAAATAACATAACATAAATAAAATAAGAAGATCCCCTTTCAGGTCCGCCTCGGTGCAAATGCCCAGGGAAGGCTGGGGTTGTGGCATCATGCAATTCCCACTCAGAAAGGGTGACCCTGAGGACAGGAAGCCTGACAGAATCTGTCCAGGAATCCTCTGAAATGTACTGAAGTTTAATGTCCGATATACAGGATGGAG
>NW_015317025.1:0-246 GCF_001447785.1 Gekko japonicus
GGTCTCCCTTCCCAAGTTGAGCTCCGTCTTCCGTGTGGAAACTTCGCAGGAAATTCCCATGTGGAATTTGTTAGTGTCAAAGCAAGATGATACAGTTAAGTCCGGCAACAAAAGGGGTTTCTCATCTCCAGGGCTTGTTTTTTGAAAGAGGGAGATGAAATTTGCAGTCTGTGTACTGAAAACTCACGTGCTTTTTCAACGTTTTCAGAAGAGTTTTGTCAGAGAGGTTCCGGAACTCTGTTCCGG
>NW_015317026.1:0-247 GCF_001447785.1 Gekko japonicus
TGCTTTCGAACTGCTAGGTTGGCAGGGAACAAGGTTTACTTTTAAGAAAATGTTACTTAATTTAACTTTTCCAGCATAGCAATACATACCCTTTCCCACATTTTGGATTAGGGTTATCTGACAGGAACATTGGGAGAAATTTCATGAAGTCTTCACCCTGGGGTCTCTGCTTCCCTTCAGGAGTTAGTGGCCGGCAGCGCACACAGGATGGATTAACAACTGCATAAATGTTGTAGAAAGGGTTCAA
>NW_015317027.1:0-246 GCF_001447785.1 Gekko japonicus
ATTTGTTAAGCGCTGGACTTAACAGATAGCATGATGGACACGGTGACACAGCCACCGGTGTGGTCCTGAAGACCTTTGAAAAGCGGGAGGCCACACTGCTGTGACCACTTGAAGCCAGCACTTTCCAGATGATCGATCTTTACACCTGTCGCGGACAGCAGCTAGAAGGATTCCCTAATGGCTGCCCACCAGTCTGGTATGGGTCTCCTCAGGTGGACCCAGAGCACCCACCTGACCCCTTTATAC
>NW_015317028.1:0-246 GCF_001447785.1 Gekko japonicus
GGATCCAGTGCTCTACTGAAGGGTATGTTGACAACAGCACATAAATCTCTAGGTCCACATTGCTGGATTCCTCAGCTGTTGATGGAGGATTCTCAGGTGAATGTGGGAATTCCCTCCATCGAAAAGCACAGGGCTTCTGTTCACATGAAAGGTCTTTTTTTGTGGAGAGGCTAGAATTCAAGTCCAGGAGCACCTTCGAGATCAAGAAGATTTGGGCGGGTGTAAGATTTGGAGAGTCAAAGCTCC
>NW_015317029.1:0-246 GCF_001447785.1 Gekko japonicus
CTACTCCTTCCTATCTTGGGTACAACAAAACGAAACTCTGGCTCAGCTATTATTCTGGCCCTCCCACAGGCTTCTGTTTAAGGCTCACAACAACCATTTGCCCTAGACTCAGTTGCCTCATATGCACATGTTCATTGTAGTGTAGTGATAGAACATTGCTTAATAACATTCCCTTATGAATGAGAAAAATAAGGCCGTGCACTGACATCTCATCATGCCTCAGTTCTAGAACAAGGCTTAGAGACT
>NW_015317030.1:0-246 GCF_001447785.1 Gekko japonicus
CCTCCTGCTTTAACAAAAGGGTTTGCTCTATACATAGATCAGGGTGGAGACGTTTCCCATGACGTGACTGTGACAATGCTCTTGCTCAGAGGTGAAGCAATTCAATAGCCTTGGTGCAAACAATACCTGACAGGCTTAGAATATCTGAAACTGGAAAACGGTGGCTTGCGCAACGTGAAGCAAGAGGAAAGTCGGTGTTCCAAAAGTCATTGCTTTCGAAGGATCAGGACCAATGTTCCCTCTAAG
>NW_015317031.1:0-246 GCF_001447785.1 Gekko japonicus
TGTGTCCTTTGACTCCAGTTTCTGGTGCTCTTGATAGCTTTACTCTTTGAAATTTTTTCTTATGGAATCCAAGAATGTAGTAAAAGTAAGATTACAATCTGGCTAAAGTTGCAAGGAGCATTTGGGTGCATTGGCAACTAATCACAGTAAGCATTGCTAGAGTAACTAATTTTTTTTAATGCTAGTTAAATTAGGTTAATATAAGTTTTTGGAGTTGTCCAGGGCTTTTTTTGTAGAAAAATACCA
>NW_015317032.1:0-246 GCF_001447785.1 Gekko japonicus
GAGTCTGAATAGACAATGCTGATCTTGGTGAACTAATAGTCTGATTCAGTGTAAGGCTGATTCACATATTCATTGCTTCAAATGTGCTTCTTTTAATTCCAGCCTTCTACCATATTGTTTAGTGATGGAATTGCTAATCTTTCCACCACAACACCTCTATCAGGGTCCGAGCATGGCCATACTGGAAGAGAAAGAGTACATTTTCCAGTCTAGAAGTAAAATAGATGTTTTTATTTCAAGACTCAT
>NW_015317033.1:0-246 GCF_001447785.1 Gekko japonicus
ATGCTCCGTGTGACCGCAGCCTATGTAATGCAGGAAACTAAATGCGCTCTTTCACTACACAAAGATCCTCACTTGACCAGTGAGTGCATAAACTGAGCAGCTGAATTCATTTTTTGTTGTCAGTCCTGGTACAGTAGCTACTTTAAGCCACTGTTATCATGATCAAGGATGGTCAACATTATACTTGGTATTCTCTGTGTTGAGTAGGGGCAGACAATCCCTGGCACATGAGCCAAATAGTGTCAC
>NW_015317034.1:0-246 GCF_001447785.1 Gekko japonicus
TCAGGTTGGTGGCGTAGTTGCAAAGAGCTCATCTGCATCCAGTTTGTAAGTTGTACTCCCTTCTGGACTCAGCTGACCTAGTTGTACTGACAAATGCTTTTATTTAAAAAATCGCCAGAATGTGCTCTGTATGCGGCACACTTGAAGGTATCCTGGAAATTTCATTTGGCACGATATGTGCTCGCTTGCCGATTTACAAGTGCTGGTGGCAGAGTATACATGATAATGGTACTGAAACAAATTTCA
>NW_015317035.1:0-246 GCF_001447785.1 Gekko japonicus
TCTGGGCCCCCGACCGTAGCGCTCTTGGGTAGCCCTGCTCCCCATAGGAGAGGGGGAAAGCCGAAGAGCAGGCACCATTTGTACCTGCCTTTTCTGGGGCTCAGACAGCTGACTTCTGGTAGCTGCGATGGCTCCTGCCCACCTCACATGGAGTGAGGGGCACCCATTGCCTGGCCGAAGGGGGCAGCAATGGAGTGGCAGAATCACTAAGACTTTCCCGATAGCTTTTATGCCATGGAAGTAGGC
>NW_015317036.1:0-246 GCF_001447785.1 Gekko japonicus
CCACTTTCTAAAAACACTCAGTGGGTGCCCGGACAAGGGTCTGCGGGTATCGCAGCGCCCACGGGCACCGTGTTAAGGACCCCGGCCCCAGGCAGCGCATTCGAATTCCACTCACCGTTCATCAAGCGCAAAGAAAAGCTCAGCTTCTGTTCGGAGGAAAGAGTCGAGCTGAAGGGGATCCAGGTGGGCTTGATGGCCTTGCTGCTGACGTTGCTCTTCCTAGAACGGGGGGGGGGGGGGGGGGGC
>NW_015317037.1:0-246 GCF_001447785.1 Gekko japonicus
TCAAAACCGGAGGCCAAAAGCTGTGGCCGCTTGAAGCAGAGAAAGGAGAGACATTTCTCTGCTGGTCTGTTTCCTTGCCCACATCCGTGGCTCCGTGGACTGTTGAATGTGGGTACGGCAAGAGGGACATAAGTGGGACAGGGTTGCTTGCAGTGGTGGGGCATGAACTGCCGTGTGCTACCCCACATTATAACACCAATGTGCTGAATCGACACGGGTTTGCTTTGTCTAATCTGTCTCTGGGTT
>NW_015317038.1:0-246 GCF_001447785.1 Gekko japonicus
TTCTTCTGAGGATCTGGCACCTTTTGTTGTCTTTTAGGAATCTATCCTATTCACCTGAGTTGGGTATGTGTGTTATTTTCTGTTTTTCTTCCATTCATGGCATTGGCCATCCTATGGCAATCTTTAAATTCTCATGGGAATCACTAGGGTTTAATTCAGCCCCTGTTTAAAAGTATTCCTTTGCTGTTGCAATGATACCAAACTAATTTTACTGCTTGCTAGATAGGAGCTGCGGTGGCTCAAGTG
>NW_015317039.1:0-247 GCF_001447785.1 Gekko japonicus
TTTCTCTTAGGGAGGGACGGTGGAACACCCATTGGCAAAATTATAGACAGATTACTCAGACTATTAGGCAGTAGCCTGCACGTGCTTCCCAATGCATGTTCAAATCCATGCCTCGTGTGATCCAGCAGGATGCATTCATCATGGGCATGTATTACATCCTTCGGTGTCGGCACAGAAGATGTCTGTGGCCCTGGGTCGTAGGATCATAGAGTTGGCATGGCCCTCCAGGGTCATCTAGTCCAACCCC
>NW_015317040.1:0-246 GCF_001447785.1 Gekko japonicus
GAGTGAGGGTGGCATCCTCCTCCAGCGACACAGAGGTAGGACCCCCCGTCGGCCACGGGCACAACTCACGGGAACAAGGTGTGTTGGACACAATGGTATGGGATCCTGCCAGGTAGCCATGTGCCACTGGTGACCCAGGCCACGTGCCTGCCATTGGTCAGGCATCTGCAGTTGCCCACAGTGCAGACCATGTTGCCTGATGGCTGAGTATGCAGGCCCCTGCTGATGGATTGTGGTTTGGGCAGC
>NW_015317041.1:0-246 GCF_001447785.1 Gekko japonicus
ATTTGCAGGATCAGACACTGTGCGACTCAGAAGAAGGGAAAACGCCGATGGTCCTTTGGAGGAGGAAAGCCTCCGCCACCAGGTGGGAAAGCCTCAAGCTCCCCATTATGTCTGGAACTAGAATTAGAACTCATCACCCTGACTGTAAAGAGATGGACACTCCGTGTGAGCTGAGTTCTGGAGACTGGTGAGTCCAGGTGCTCGGACTCAGCCTGGATCAGGGTTGCCAACTCCAGCTTGAGAAAA
>NW_015317042.1:0-246 GCF_001447785.1 Gekko japonicus
TGTGTAGCCAGCAGGTGAGCAGGAAGGTGCCTCTCCTCCCTCCCTGCCCCCGGCCTGCCAGCTGCCCTTGGATGGTGCACCCGGCCCTGTGAGCAGCCATTCCCGGGGTGGTGTGGAGGATGGACCGGCAGGTGGCAGGGGATGGGCGAGGTGGGTGGCAGGTTCTGTGAGGCACTGGAGCAGCTGGCAGTGGGGCAGCATGGCTAATGAGTGAGGAGGTGGCCCCGAAATGCCCCACTGTAGCTA
>NW_015317043.1:0-246 GCF_001447785.1 Gekko japonicus
AACTTTAAATGATTTCCATATCTTAGCCCAACTATCCATAGTAATAGTTTTCCCCAAGTCTCTTGTCCAGACAATCATGTTATGTTTCAACACTTCATCTTTCATATAGGCATCTAATAGAAATTTATACAGTTTCTGGATCAGTTTATCATTTGACGATAGCCATATTTTATCCAGTTCATTTTTCTCTTCATCAAAACCAACTTTTAAGTCCTTTTGATACCTCGAATTCAAGTGCGCCTTTTC
>NW_015317044.1:0-246 GCF_001447785.1 Gekko japonicus
GTTTGGCCACCCTTGGCAATACCCTCATCTCCACAAACTGCAAGTAATGTGGTCGAAGGGCCACAAAATGAATGAGGTACAGTCTGTGTCATTTGCATGATAATCATAGACATATATAAAACTAGTGGCCATTCACAATAGCAGATCCTCAGAACAACTGCCTATTTCTTTATGTCATGCTTGCTAGAAGGCCAATCTGAAATTACTATCACCATTATAATCACCTTGCCTCACTTGGAATGATGA
>NW_015317045.1:0-246 GCF_001447785.1 Gekko japonicus
GATCTCATTCTCTCAGGCACTCCTGTAGCTTACTCCGAAATGGGTTCGTATTGATCTGATCCCAGTAGAACACAACTTATAAATCTTTAAAAAGATGGTTGAAGTAGGAGGTGTTGCACTGCAATTTGGGTGCACAGCAAGCCATTCATAAACCATTTCAGCCAATGCAAATACACAGGAAAGTCAGACTTCAAACTGCATCAAATACATTGAAACAGACCACTGAAAACAGTAGCTTTCCATCTG
>NW_015317046.1:0-246 GCF_001447785.1 Gekko japonicus
ATGTGGTTAGAGTGGCCATGTTTCCTTCCCTGTACGCACACCTGGCAACCAGAAATAGGAATGCAGGAAGGGACTTGAGCCTCCATCTGTGGAACTGCATGGTGTGTGTTCATTGCATAGCTCCCCCGCAAGGCACAATTCCACTTATAATGAAGGGTATTACATCCCCTCCCTTGTTGTATTTTGCATGTGAGTGGCAGCAGGCTGATATCAGGAGAGCATGTCTTTGTCAGCGTGTGCCATTGG
>NW_015317047.1:0-246 GCF_001447785.1 Gekko japonicus
CTGGAACCCATATGGGGTTGCCAGGCAACTGGTGGAAGTGCTATGGAAGGGGATATGGGGACTGTGGAGTCATGTCACTTCTGGTAAAAACAAACAAGCATAGATAGTTCTAGGAATCACCACAAAGTATGGTAAAAAGATAGAGTTTCGGGCAATTCCTAGAACTACCCCAGAAGTGAGAAGGAGTATTTATAGGAACTGCTGGAATCTCTATGGTTAAACTATAGAGTTTCTGGTGATTCTTAG
>NW_015317048.1:0-246 GCF_001447785.1 Gekko japonicus
GAGTACCTGCTACAAAAAGAGCCCATATACAAAGGAAAGTAGTACATCAGAGGAATGACAATGACCAGGTTTATGAGTACTTCCTGTCGAAGAGGAAATACAACATTCATAAAAGCCAGTATGGAGCAGAGTGCTGGACCAGGAATGGGGGAACAGGTATCTAAATCCCTGCTTGCATTGAAACTTATAATATGATTCTAGACCAGCCTCCCCCTCTGTTTAACCTACCTCACAGGGCTGTTGTGA
>NW_015317049.1:0-246 GCF_001447785.1 Gekko japonicus
ATGTGGAGGAGCAGGGAATCAAGCCCGGTCCCCCCAGATCCGAGTCTGTGCACTTAACCACTAAAATAAGCATACAAAACATTAAAATTCCAATCACAACGAAACTGAAAGAAGAAAGTTAAAAGAAAGCCAGGTTAAAAAGAAGTCCGAGATGGCATCCCTAGAAATGGCATCCCCATTCTGGACCGCCTGGCCACATTCTGGGGGGGGGAAGAGAAAGCACAAGTTCAGAATTGGAGGGGGGGG
>NW_015317050.1:0-246 GCF_001447785.1 Gekko japonicus
CCCAAAATCTCCAGATATTTCCCAACCCGTATCTGGCGACCCCAATCACCAGTCTCGTTTCCATTCAACGGGGCTTGGTTTAAACGTGGCTCTCGTTAAAGCAAAAAGGCGTTTCCGTTGGGCGATGGGCTTGCACGGCATCTCATTGAAACCGGGTTGCCCCCTGTGGAAAGCAGCTACCTGTGAAGGGACAGCTCAGTTTCAATAACTCGCCGTGGCAGTCCAAATTCCCACGGGAAACAGATT
>NW_015317051.1:0-246 GCF_001447785.1 Gekko japonicus
ACCTACGTAGCTTCAGAAAGATTGCTTCATCTTGTGTCTTCAATTGTACCTAAGGATTGAGATCTGTCAATTAAAGCCTATCAGGGTATGCGTTTTAGGGTTCAAGACTGGCATCCACTTTTCAGTGGTTGCCCCGATACTGTGAGATATTCTCTTCATTTGGTTTCTTTCAGAGGTAGGTAAAATATTTTTGTTACGATAAGCTTTTGGGAATGTGGCTCCAGTAAACTGAGAGAAGAGACTGAA
>NW_015317052.1:0-246 GCF_001447785.1 Gekko japonicus
GTGATGTAGGCATGTTGCTGCATGTCAGCCATGTCAAGAAATGGCACTTCAGGTTTTTTTGCCTTGTTTCTAAACTTTGGTTCAGGCTGTGCCGCAGCCTGCTTTGGGGTTTAACAGAGTTTGGAAAAACACAGCAAAGCCGGCACAAGCTGACCTTGTGGTACTTAGATAACACCCCAGCTGCAAGACAACTTGGATTGCTCAGACCCTTCAGCTTGGACTGGGTAACGTCTTGTGACCTGTAAC
>NW_015317053.1:0-246 GCF_001447785.1 Gekko japonicus
CTATGGGAAAAGGACAACTTTCCAGGTTTTAATACTCCGTAGAGTTTCCAGCCCACCCACCTCGGGTGGAGGTCCCCTGTCACCAAGCCCTGACCCCACCACCAGTGATCAACTGGCTGGCAAGGAGACTTACCAGGAGGAAGAGGAAGGTGCAGATACAGGAAGTGATGTCATCACACCAGCGATGTCCAGGAGATGCTCTGGTATTTTGGGAAAAACTCTGGTAGAAGTCATTTTTACCATAGA
>NW_015317054.1:0-246 GCF_001447785.1 Gekko japonicus
AGCTTAGAGGGAACACTGGACCCAACCATAAATCTATTCCTGCCAAAATTCCCGAATATTTCCTGCTTTAGAAGCTAGTGCAGGTAATGCTGTTGCAGGCTAAAGAAATACAAATGGAAAAGAGCTTTCAGCTAAGCATAACTGTGAGTCAATGGGGCAGCTCAGACAGCATCTAGGGATGGTACAAATACATGAAGAAGTCCCTGTTTTTACTGGTAGATATTTATTTAGATATTTATACCCTGC
>NW_015317055.1:0-246 GCF_001447785.1 Gekko japonicus
AGATGCTGAAGTAAATAGACAAAACTGAGTTAGCCAAGAGGCCTTTAAACTGGGGTAACTGTTCTGCAACTTTTGAGGAGCACTTCTATGCCTCCAACTGTGCCGGACTTAATAATGATAACTTGCAATATCCAAAGTGTTTCATATCCATTAATTCACTGTATTGCTTACAACGGGAGTGAAGGTGGCATGGAAGCTAAGCAGGGCCAGTGCTTGCATAGGAGACCACCAAGGAAGACTTTGCAG
>NW_015317056.1:0-246 GCF_001447785.1 Gekko japonicus
AAAAATGATAGGTGGGAAACTAAAAATGCAACTTGATGCCAAAACACAGGATGGTTTGAATGTAACTGTATATCCACCTTCCTGCATAGCCATCAACTGATGGCTTTTTAGTTTTTGTAGAGGCACACCACAAATACTTCCCATGGCAAAAGAGAATAGGGTATTAATCTTTCATTTGGAAGACATGGGCTGCTTCTAACCAAGGATTTCCCACATTACAGCCACCCAAATGGTGCATCCCCCCCC
>NW_015317057.1:0-246 GCF_001447785.1 Gekko japonicus
AAAAATGGATCTGGAAAGTGTGTCTCGCTATCCATGTCACCTGGACTCATGAGACTTCAGCAGCCCACCCTCAAATGGAAACCCTTGCACATGGCTACTTGCTGCATCATCCACCCAACTGGCTTTAGGGGAGGCTTTCCCAAGACTTCAAATGTTCCATCAACCCCTAAATGTTTACCTTCTGTGTGTGTGTTCACTGCCACATCTGTTTTTAGAATATCTTCTCTTTGTGTGGAACAGTAATTC
>NW_015317058.1:0-246 GCF_001447785.1 Gekko japonicus
TTTTTTATTGCTGTTTTCACTTGTGTTATACTAATGCCATTCAGAGGCGCCTGTTCAGACTCCTTATAAACAGCACCATAAACTCATCTTTTAATAGCCTTAACAGATTAACTGCATTATACCACCGCTGCCTTCATTAAGTCAGTGAACTGAGGAAAAGCAAGATAGTTTAAATAGGAAAACCTCCACAACAATGCTACTATTTTCTCTAGGAGATACACCAGAAGGTAGAGATAGAATTCAACA
>NW_015317059.1:0-246 GCF_001447785.1 Gekko japonicus
GGAGCCTGAGGGAGGCGGGGTTTGAGGAGAGGAGGGACTTTAGGAGGGGGTGGGATAGTGCCACTTGTAATCCCAGGAGACCTCTCGGTTTCACCTGGAGGTTGTCAGACCTACCACTGGGCCTCATCTTGCTCCCAGCCTCCGCCCATCCTTTCCCATTGGGCCCCCGGGGTTTCTGCCCAGGTCCAAGCTGAGCTTTAAGAACATAAGAGAAGCCAACTGTTGTCCCCCAAGCACCAAGAACAC
>NW_015317060.1:0-246 GCF_001447785.1 Gekko japonicus
CAGTTTCCTTTCATCGCTTTTCTTTGCCAGGCACATTTTTTGGGACTTTGTTTCCCCCTTGTCAGTACTGCCGTTTTCTCTTTGTTTTTCTCCCTGCAGTAGTTTTTCAGCTTAAAAGCTTTTTAGTTTTCTAAAATTCGCCAAGGGCGAATGATATGGAATTTGCATTTTCCTCCCTAGTCACATTTTCCTCCCAAGTAGCCCATTCTCCCTTCTTCATTTCACCTTCACAAAACCCAGTGAGGT
>NW_015317061.1:0-246 GCF_001447785.1 Gekko japonicus
TTTCTTTCTTTTCTTTTTTTAAAAAAGGATGATAGTGTATTGGATTTACGCTCATGGATAAAAAACAAAATCAATTGGAATGATGACCTGATGGGACAAAGTGCCTTTAAATGCATACCCGCTGGGGGGATGCCAATGTTTTTGAAATAAGCCATTCATTTGTCTTCGGTGTCATCCATGATATGAAATAACTGGGTAGATCAACAGGTTCATGGCTGTCATTTTAATGCCTACAAGCCCACTGGA
>NW_015317062.1:0-246 GCF_001447785.1 Gekko japonicus
AATTTGTGAATGAAATTAAGTTCAGCAATATCTAGTTGTAATCTCTCCTTGCAGTTTCTCTGTTTGAGGACTGCACCTCTTAGATCAGCAAACTGGAATATTAAAATGTTATCCCACTTTTTTTAGTGCTGTGTTTTTAAAAGTCAGATTTATCCATTCTTTTGCTTAAGGACTGACCTGTTTGTCTGATGTAGGGAGTGGAAGGGCATAGCTAACGTTTGATGGCATATATAATGTTGGAAGATG
>NW_015317063.1:0-246 GCF_001447785.1 Gekko japonicus
CTTGCTTGTTTGTGTGAATGTTTGTATGCAGATTTGATGCCTGCCTTAAGTTCATGGGACGGTCATTGCGTACGTGGTGCACAGCTTCCACAGCAGAGTGGGGATTCAGTCCTGAGTCTCTCACATCCTAGTCTGACACCACACTGGCTGTCAGGAAGCTTACTGGTTGAGAGCCAGCATCGGGTAGTTGTTAAGAGCAATGGACTCTAGAACCAGGCCCTCCTCCACAGGAAGCCTGCTGGGCCA
>NW_015317064.1:0-248 GCF_001447785.1 Gekko japonicus
GCTCTTTTTCTACGAAATGATCCCTGTTTTCAACATTCCCCCTTGATCTTCGAAGTTAAGCAGGCTAATACTTAGATGGGAGAAGTCCCATCATACAAGGAAGCCCAGGGTTGCTATGCAGAGGCAGGCAATGGCAAACCACCTCTGAGCGTCTCTTGCCTCGAAACCCCAAGGGGGCAGCTACGATTTGATGGCACTTCCCACCAATGTTCCCTTTACGCTGTAGAGTCTTGTGAGCAAAAATGCTA
>NW_015317065.1:0-246 GCF_001447785.1 Gekko japonicus
ACTTGAGTCCAGGGTCCCCAAGATCCGAGTCCAACACTTGCCACTACACTACACCACACTGGCTGACTTCTTCCTCTTTTCCTCCCATACAAGCTGGGGACAGATCCTAGAGATTCAGGCTTCCTAATTATCCACCCACTAGACTTCAGGATATGAGACAGAACCATGTTCCCATGATGCCCCAGAGCTCAAGGCCTTGTTCTCACCAGCTAGGTGGTCATCCTGTGTCTGAACTGGACTGCTTCA
>NW_015317066.1:0-246 GCF_001447785.1 Gekko japonicus
TGAAGACAAAGGCCCAAAAGATGCACAGGAAATGGGAAATACCTGTTTTTTCTTCACATAACCACCTTCCCCCATACACTGGAACTTCCTGTTTATAGGCAGTTAAGCGAATGAATGAACCAAACAAAAAGTGAATGCCCCTATAAATGTAAGCACTACATGCACATTTGAGAGACTCGGTATTCAGAAATGAATGTGGACTTTCAGTGTTATGGGCATTGTTATGTATTGGGATTGAATCATCCC
>NW_015317067.1:0-246 GCF_001447785.1 Gekko japonicus
CAACAACATTCAAACAGCACATGGTGCACCGTCTCAGTAGTAGTCATATGTCCAAGGGCAGAGTCTATTAGCAAAGGGGATAAACTGGGATCTTCCGAATAAGATTGCCGAGGGTAAAACCCTAAGCCTGGCCAGTATAAATCAAGTAAATCAATAACAGAAATGGTCAGTCTATCTATCTATCAGCGTGCAGTCAGACTGGCCAGTGGCCTCTCCAGGAAAGGACCTCTCCAAGCCCTGTCCTTT
>NW_015317068.1:0-246 GCF_001447785.1 Gekko japonicus
CCCTCAACATGAATATTTCTCCTGCTTTGAGCTGGAATGGCAAAACAGGACAGGACTCTGGGGTGTGCACACTCAAACACTCGCTGGTTCAGGTCACAGACCTCAAAGAGGGAGTTGATGGTTCAGTTGTGCCCAAATGAATTTGGTTCTCTCCGTTTGCACGATCGCACTGTGTTCTTCCACAATTAGGCTTTCTCAACACCAGCACACATCTCCCACTGTTGCCATCTCCAATTGTTAAAAAAA
>NW_015317069.1:0-246 GCF_001447785.1 Gekko japonicus
CAGCTTAGAGGGAACACTGGTGTGGACTGAATGCAACGAGGATGCTTCCCAATGGGAAAGTTACCTCTGCCTTCCTTGCTAGATCCAAACCCCAGCCTCAACTACTGCATGGGCCTATGAGGATAAAAAGGGATAATCTCACGCAAGCTGCCCAAAGCTTCCTGGAGCAGGAGATAGTTTCAGAGGGTGGCCGTGTCGGTCGGCTGTAGAAGAGCTCGATTTGAGCCCCGTTCACACCCGAGAGAC
>NW_015317070.1:0-246 GCF_001447785.1 Gekko japonicus
CACTAAATCAGCTTAGAGGGAACACTGTCTCCAAGCAATTACCGGAGCTACATAAGTGGCCACCGGAGCAACTGAGGCCATCAGAGCAGTGTGGGTGCAGAGAAAAGGTGCAGAGAAAGTGTCTTCTGTTTCCCCCTCACAGAAAGATGGTGCAGTGGGACGGACACGGAGTGGAAAGATTCCCCGAGTCTTTGAAGAACCATTCCCACAAGCAAATGGTCTGGCACTGCGATGGGTCTGGATCGC
>NW_015317071.1:0-246 GCF_001447785.1 Gekko japonicus
TGAGAACAGGATACTGGATGAGATGAACCACTGCTTTATTTGGCAGGCTTCTTCCTATGTTATGTTCAGTAGACCACAATGGAGCAAACAAAATGGAGCAAAAAATACATGAAACTACATCATGATCACTCATTGCTGCATCATTCACTCTGACATTATACTAGTAGCATGTGTGTCATCAAATACGCAAAAGACATGGCTTTCAAGTGACATAGGAAACTGTGAAACCACTCTTTTTGTGGGCAA
>NW_015317072.1:0-246 GCF_001447785.1 Gekko japonicus
GGGGATCTGTTTCTGCAGCTCCCCCACCCCTTTGTGCAAAAAGATTCTGTGCAGCCGCCAAACAGTTCACGAGGGAGTTCATTACATTTGCTACACAGACAAAAGTAATCCTAGATTTGGCTAGTCACAACAGCTCCCACTGAACACAGTAAATCTGCTTGACAGATTCATTAGTGGCAAAGGTTGCAAAATCCCTAATATCAAGCATTGTATCTAATTGTCAACATGGCCCCATCTGTGGATACT
>NW_015317073.1:0-246 GCF_001447785.1 Gekko japonicus
GGCACTGACACCAGCCACAATCTCCTACAATGTGCCATGAGGCATAAGGAAATTTTCTATCAACTGTACATTGGCCCACTCGAGCAAAATAAACCATTCCCACCAGTCCATGCTGTGTGGAATGACCCAATGGTGATGATGTATGCCGACCTCCATAAGGGAAAATTACTGGTCATGCACAGAGCCCCTTCAGAAGTAACTGTGCCTCCTTGGGATGCCTTTCAGCACCTGTATTTTGCAGAAACC
>NW_015317074.1:0-246 GCF_001447785.1 Gekko japonicus
CTCTGATTTCCAAAACGGAACGCTTGCGTAATCCTCCTTCAAATAGCATCAAGTATACCGCACCGTAATTGAGATCCAAGCCGGCATCCTCGGCCTATAGATCATCTTGTTTTCCACTTTAAGGATGAGAAAAAATGATGGATGGTGTGTTGGTGCCACTGGTGGGTTGGTAGGCAGCAATTTCTGCGAGTCTCGATCGCACACCTGGAGCGATGTCGTCGTCCCCCCCCCCCCCCCCCTTTTCCC
>NW_015317075.1:0-246 GCF_001447785.1 Gekko japonicus
TGCTGCTGAAGAAATTAGCATAGCAGGAAAGAAGAAACTTCTCAAACATATCATGTTAGTGAACGTTAGTGAACATTGATGGCATTGGTATGATGCAAGTAAAGGGACAACCTGGGAGCAGACTCAGAGGTAGCAGGAAAAACATCAAAATAATCCAGACTCAGAATAAGAATTATAAACATTGTTGGGGGTGAATGGTTGCATTTAAAATAACACATTAACACATTATCGCATGCATGACCATCT
>NW_015317076.1:0-246 GCF_001447785.1 Gekko japonicus
TGCACTAAAGAACAACGGCAATGAAAATGGGCACAACGAAAAGGTTCAGAGTATACAACAGCTGAGGATATTTATTCAGCCCTCGCTTACCCACTTTGGAAACTCTGGGAAATGTCAAAATCAGACTGCATAGTGATATGAGTTGCAGTGCACGGTAGACTTATTATTCAGAGGTAAAAACTGAAATTTCAATTATATTCAAGCCCTTAGATGTATGTTGGAGTTTTCTAGGTCATGGTCATTTCC
>NW_015317077.1:0-246 GCF_001447785.1 Gekko japonicus
AGGCCTGGTTCTCGCGGAGGTGGTAAGCCCGTGGCTGGGCCCTCCCACCTCAAACTCCACGTTAGGAATCCCAGAGAACTGAACACTCCCTCGCCGGGGAGAAAAGACGCCTACAACCAGGGAGACCCTGCCATCTAGTTCAATAAGCACCCATTGTTTTTAATCCAGGAGCCTTTGGCCGCATCTCACCTGCAACTGCTGAGGGGGGAACAGCCCAAGCGAGGCTCCCCCTAAGCTGTGGAGTCT
>NW_015317078.1:0-246 GCF_001447785.1 Gekko japonicus
AAGGGAACCTTTACCTTTACTATTCCCCTATTATATGCCACTATGATGTTAGTCTTTTTGTGGAGTTTTACTGCATCATCTTTGTACCATGGTGCAGATCTGTCTTGAGTTGTTGATGTATACAGTGTGCTGCTGATAGCAGCTTACCTGCTTACCTGTGCAAATACTGAGGTAGTATACTAAAAACAGAGTGGAACTTGCTTCTGATTAAATAGGATTGGGCTACACAGATCAAACCCTCAACAC
>NW_015317079.1:0-246 GCF_001447785.1 Gekko japonicus
AGAATGCTCGTCTAGATGGACATTTTATAGGGCTGTCCTGAGCAGATTTATACCTTTCTATTTTCACTGAACTCAAGAGGATGTAACTCCGCTTAGGATAGCAGGGTCTTTTTTTCAGCAAGGCTCTTCTTATGTTTTTATTAGTCTCTGGTGAGAATTTCAGTTTCTCTTCTTACCTCCTCATATATGTAGGGGTAGAAAGATATCTGTGTTTTCCTTCAGTCTGACTCAGGAAGCCTGCAAGTT
>NW_015317080.1:0-246 GCF_001447785.1 Gekko japonicus
ATCGCCTCTGCCGCCTCCATCGTCGTCATCTGCGCCGCCTCCGCCTCCATCACCACCGCCACCTCTGTCTCCGTCACCTCCACCGCCTCTGTCACCTCTGCCGCCTCCGTCATCTCCGCCTCCACCATCTCCACCGCCTCCGCCATCTCCGCTGCCTCCGTCCCCGTAATCTCTGCTGCCTCCATCTCTGTCATCTCTGCCGCCTCCGTCTCCATTATTGTCATCTCCGTTGTCTCCGTCATCTCT
>NW_015317081.1:0-246 GCF_001447785.1 Gekko japonicus
ATGAGGGTTTGCTGTTTATGACTCCAGTTACAAAAACAGTAAAGACAATAAATATTTATTCTGATTATTTAAGGCTGCAAACATGTTATCATTAACGAGAACAGTTCTCCCTGAACTCATAGGTCTTCCTAGTAAATATGCATAGGACAGGCTGCATTATATTGCTTACTTTTATTTTACTAATCATACTTTGGATTCACAGGAACCCAGTGTTTTAGGAAAGAAGAACGCGCCGGCAGAAGAACG
>NW_015317082.1:0-246 GCF_001447785.1 Gekko japonicus
GTTGTTTGGATGGATAATTACAAGAGTAGAATGGAGATACAGTAGTATATAAAGTGTGGTGTGGAATCACCACTATAATTATGCTTCCTGGTGGTTGCAAGTACTGTCATCCTTTACAAATGTAAAATGACTCTTGCATGCATAGTTTTGAAGAATGGGATGTGAAAAAACCATGTTTATATTCTACCCCCCTCAACAGTAAATACAAAATCGGGGTGGGGGGTGGGTAGGGTTGCTAGATCCAGG
>NW_015317083.1:0-246 GCF_001447785.1 Gekko japonicus
CTTGAGGCAGGAAGATCAGAATGACCCCAGGAGGTGACAAATACTCCAAGGGGAGATGATAGAAGTGCTCTGGAGAAAGGGAAAGAAGCTCTCTTATATTATTGCTTCTCACCAGTGAGGTACAAGCCATGCAGTAAGTTTTTACTTACGGACTTCATCTTGCCCATGTGGCAAAAGACAATGGGGGAGAAGTCTCAGATTGAAGGACCAAGGTAATACACATGAACACACATGAAGCTGCTTTAT
>NW_015317084.1:0-246 GCF_001447785.1 Gekko japonicus
GTTTAGTCGTTTTAGGTTCTAGGGAGAGTCCAGACTTGATTAGATCTAGAATCCCTGCTCGGACTGCATCGTTTTCTACTTTTTCAGTTCCATTCTCTGCACCACTTTGACATATCATGTCTGGTATTTCTGTGCATTGTTTCTAATTTTCATATTCCTACTCCTATTGCACGGCTTATTAGATCTCTCATGATATATGATGACATTTTTTATACCAGTTGTGGTGGAATGGGCCCGCTCTGGCCT
>NW_015317085.1:0-246 GCF_001447785.1 Gekko japonicus
CTCTGAAATGTCTGGGAGAAGGTATACTTACTACACTATGAAGCATTATACTACCTTATCATTACAGATTGCAGAACATTTGTTTTGAAAATAGAAGAAAGCAATAAGTCAACTAAGCCTGTTGGGAAAGAAGGAAACAGCTGGGGATTGTAAAACTATTTCAGAATGACATGAAGAAAGGAAATATGGAGAGAAAAAAAATTGAAGTTATTTTGCCATTATTTGGACTTACAAGCATACATACTC
>NW_015317086.1:0-246 GCF_001447785.1 Gekko japonicus
TCAGAAATATAGAGAGCAAGTTTATGATACACTACAAATAAATATGTACAACATATACATATAATGGGTTGGATCCCGTCAGCTTTTTGCTCAGTCTTTGCCAATTCTCTTCCTTATTATACTCCTCATTTCATATGCCTTTTGTCCTTGCAAGTTCACTGATCACAAACATAGCCATTTGGGAAATCAAAAGAGAACCCTTCTTCCCTTTTTCATCAGTAAAAAAACTGGTTGGATCCAACCCAT
>NW_015317087.1:0-246 GCF_001447785.1 Gekko japonicus
GTTATGTTGTATACATCCATGTAATGTAAATGCCAGTGTATTAATTAATTTTCTGATTGCTTTGTTTTTAGTCAATTGTATTCTCTGTGGTAGTATTTTCATGTAAGCCATCTTGACAACCACAGTGTAGGTAAGAACATGGTTTATAAATATTTCTTTCCTTTATTAACAATGAGCTCCCCTGACTGGAGGTCTCGAGCCATACAATAAAATCACTCAGTTCATATATCAATAACAATTACAGAA
>NW_015317088.1:0-246 GCF_001447785.1 Gekko japonicus
CCCCACCTGGAGGTTAGCAACCCTAACTTGGCAGCAGCTCTTGGCTTGACGGGGAACGGCTTCTCTGGCTTCCAGCAGTCCCAGTGTGAGCAGAAGGTCTTTATCAACAGCTGCAAACTCCCGTCGATGGCCCTTTCCTTCCTTCTCCAAACGCTCCTACGCAGATTTGCCCCCGCAGGACACACCTTCTTTCCCAGCAGCGGTTCTGTGAATTCACCGCCTCACTCAGTTATCTCCTTCGGCCCA
>NW_015317089.1:0-246 GCF_001447785.1 Gekko japonicus
GACCATACGGGGTAGGGTTCAGCGGCTAGAAAATAGGATATTAAACCCTTCGGATTTAAATGTATCTTTAACCAGAAGTAAATCGCGTATTCCCATATTTTTAGCTCTAATCTGGGGAGGCCTGTTTCTTGCCTTAAAATAACATTGGAAATGCATCTAGGTGCATTAAAAAAAGCCCTATTTATAGTATTATAAGATAAGCTATCAGGCAAAATGTAAATAAAGTACAAAGTGCGTAATTACATT
>NW_015317090.1:0-246 GCF_001447785.1 Gekko japonicus
TGCAGGAAATGACCCCTGGTGGTGACTCTTTTCTGTTTTCCACAGTGGCTGATAACACAACACAGAATCCACTAGACCAGAGTTCTGCCACAAGAAAACGGAGCTTCACAGCTGCTCTAGTCACGATTTTTTAAAAAACCTTGCCTGCCTGCCTTTGTGTTCCCTTTCATTCAAGGAACTGAACCACCAAGATTTAAATGGAAGATGCTTACTCGACGCTACTGCATAGCTGCAATAGGACAATTG
>NW_015317091.1:0-246 GCF_001447785.1 Gekko japonicus
ATTTTGCTACATTTCTGCTCTGAACTCTGCCATTACGCTTCAGAATGTTGTCTTTGCTGCAGTATGCATCTCTGTTTTGAAAGTTAGACATAAACTTTCTCCCTCTTATGTCATTCATGGAAAGTTGGGGAGGAAGAGACCCCATGTGTATGTGTTTTTGTGTGTGTGCACTGCAAACCAATAGACTTTTCTTGACAACTCTCCCTTCTAAATGATGGAAACTGTTGGAAATATGTGTGTTGCAAG
>NW_015317092.1:0-247 GCF_001447785.1 Gekko japonicus
GAAAGCAATTGAACTGACTCCCCCCCCCTTCCTGTCTGTTCTCTGCCCAAAGAGAAAAACCTTAAAAAACTCAGCGTTTTGCTCATTTCAAACTTCCAAAGAAAAAAAATGCATTTCTTCACACATGCCATACAATGTACCTTCCAAAGCAGCCATTTTCTCCAGGGGGTCTTATCTCTGTAGTCTGGAGGTGCATTGTCATTCTGCATCCTTCACAAAGGTCAAATCTGCATTTGCATTTTAAAAT
>NW_015317093.1:0-246 GCF_001447785.1 Gekko japonicus
TGCTTCAGAATACATAATTGTCGAGCTCATGAACTGAGCAGCAAGAGTTCTTCCAAGGCTTTGGTTTAGGTTCAGCCATCAGGTAAAGTTATGCCTTTAAACTAACTATGGTTAGTAGATCCTCTGAACTCAGCCCTTCCACCAACCACAGTTACTTTGGCTAAAACTAGGCACTGAAGCCAGAATCTGAACTCAACAGGGAAGCATAGACAGGATGGTTGGGACTTACCTGGAGAAAGAGAAAGG
>NW_015317094.1:0-246 GCF_001447785.1 Gekko japonicus
AATCCCTGTGCCATTTGAATGTTATGAATCAACAATAATCACAAAACAGAAAAAACTAAGGTAATCTGTACTAGTAAATCGTTGTACGCTTCAAGCTTATCTGAAATGCTGTCACCCTCCTTAAACAGTATCCTATATGCTTACTACTAAACTATAGTAAACTACAAAAAATCAGGAAAGACTTATGAACCTATATAACCTTATTTCTATCTATCCTAATCTTATTCTAAAGTTGTTTCCCCCCCC
>NW_015317095.1:0-246 GCF_001447785.1 Gekko japonicus
CACCCAACAAAGGTTATGGTATGCCCAGAACGATTCCGCTGCGCCAGATAGCTTGTTTGGGGGGGGGGAGGACCTGGCTAGTGGCCCAGGTGGGTTGTCAGCCTCCCTCCTGGCTGCACAGGAAGAACGCCCTGTCCGCCCCCTCCTGGTTCAGCCGATCCAAGAACACCTTCCCACAAGCAGGGGCGAGCCACCGTTCTCAGAAGCGCTTGGCACAGGTTTGCCAGTTTTCCCTTCATTGCGCTG
>NW_015317096.1:0-246 GCF_001447785.1 Gekko japonicus
ACAATATCCTGGGTGTTGTTATTACATGTGTAATCAAGTATACTTCGTTTTTTTTGTAATTCTGTGGTACGATATTTAATAAAAACAACTCTGGTACAAAGGGTAATGTTATTTCTAGCAATTTTTTTTGCAACATCTCATGTACCCATACCCAATTTTTTTTTGCAGCCTTACATGTCCACCACATATGGGGAAAAGTCAGCTTTTTGTTTACATTTCCAAACTTATGTTGGAAATGTAAACAAA
>NW_015317097.1:0-246 GCF_001447785.1 Gekko japonicus
TGGAAGCAGAATCTTCTATAAAGCAACCAAAGCAGGGACCTGATCAGCTCCTGGAAAACCGGCAATATAAAAACTTAAATATAAAAAAATATCAAGAACAAAACAGAATCATCATCATCATCGTAAATCAGAGAGGGTCTTTGTTGGTACCTGACAGCTAATAAGTTACCATTATTTTCCTAATATTTCTATGGTTCTTCTGGAAGAAAAAGGATGGATGCAGTTCTTCCACCTTGAAGGGTCAAA
>NW_015317098.1:0-246 GCF_001447785.1 Gekko japonicus
TGAAGAGCCGAAATCTGGAGAAATCATCCCACCTATATTCTGGAGGATGCTTAGTGATGGAAGTTATCTGCTTATGCAAAAATGGCAATTTCATTAGTTTCCTCATCCTTATTACAGAACTCTGTGTCACATGACATGAGGATCCTCTGACCTCCTGAACTTGGTTGGGGGGGGGGTATTGCAAAAGGCTGTTGTGGGAAGTAGAACACAAAGCAGAGGTGTTTTCACAAGTGTCTTGCACTCATA
>NW_015317099.1:0-246 GCF_001447785.1 Gekko japonicus
GGGGTGATAGCTTCCCAAACCTTTCTAAGCATTGTCTAAACGGGGCTAAAATGATATGGAAAATTTTAGTTTTGATTATTCCTAAACTAATTATATTTGAGAATATGAAACAACAAAAAAGCCTCATACAACCCTGCCTCCTCTACAATATGTCCCACCTATTGTTCTTTCACAGATGGAGACACCACATCAAATGCCGAAGAATGCCACAGTTGTCACTGAATTTATACTCCTGGGACTTTCCAG
>NW_015317100.1:0-246 GCF_001447785.1 Gekko japonicus
TTTCCAGTCCTCTCCTACCCCCTGACATTTATCTTAATGTATCACACTGACTAGATTTCATGATTGCTGGTGTTGGTGGTACCTTTTCCCATTGTTATATACTGTTTACATTTTTAGTGTTATAACTATATAACTAGCTATATACTTTTCCCAGGGTCCTGCAGGGAAAACCGGTATAAGAGGCACCCTGGGAGAACGGGGTTATCCAGGACGTCGGGTATGCCTTGCTCTGATCAATTGTGTACT
>NW_015317101.1:0-246 GCF_001447785.1 Gekko japonicus
GTGCAAGTTAGTGGAAACGATTTTTGGCATCATACCTTTTCCTATGCCCCTGCTCCTCATAAAACTCTCTGTTGAGGGCCAAAAGGACCTCTAAAACTATATTCAGTATAATGGTGCATAGGGAGATGTGCTAGGCTATGTAAAATTCAGTCTGGTGTTCTGCTTATTGCGGAACTGTGCTCTGAATTACCTTTCAAGGTCCACACCATTTTTGCAGTTTCTTATACTGGGAATAAGGCCCGTTGT
>NW_015317102.1:0-246 GCF_001447785.1 Gekko japonicus
AAAAAAGCCACCAAGACCCTTCAAAATTATCTAACATTTTGATTTTTTTTAGATTAAAATTCCAACATGTTGTCTAGTTTTAAAACTTTCATTTAGGTATTTGAATTTTATATTGCTGGGCTGTTTTCAGTTCCAGGATTTTCTATGCTCATTTTAATCACACAATTAGGGGTGGTATCTAATTAAAATATAGAGTTAAGCTCTAACAATGGACATTGAGAGCCAGTTTGGTGCAGTAGTTAGGAG
>NW_015317103.1:0-246 GCF_001447785.1 Gekko japonicus
GCATTTTTCAGACTGCAGCTGCCTTTCGTGTTTTTGTGCACATTGTGCCATTTCTGATTATCGTGCCATCAGCACAGTCCATTCAGACTTCCCCTCAGGAGTTCCATCTGCTCCAGGTTGGGGTGGGGGTTTTTGCTTTTTTTTTTTTTGCACATGTGTTGAAGCGTTGGAACATTTCAGCAGCCTCAGTCACTCTGCCTTCTTTATATGAGAGTGGCTCCATTTACTCATGTTTAAAGCACAGTA
>NW_015317104.1:0-246 GCF_001447785.1 Gekko japonicus
TCTGAGACTATGGAGTTTGCTTGAGGGTGATGAAACAAGTAGTCACAGCCTCCTTTCCTGATAATATAGAAGTTTTCCAGCTTCTTGATGATGCTGGTGCTGAGGTTGGTTTAGCCCAGATGGCTAAAGCTATGTTCTATATCCCTTGCAACAGTGGAAGTGCCACAGGGACCAAGTCGGGGCTGTACAAAACCTTCATTACAGGGTCAGAGAGTTCCTCTGAAGCATTAAACTCTAGACCCAGGG
>NW_015317105.1:0-246 GCF_001447785.1 Gekko japonicus
AAATGTTTTCAAGTCCAGATGTGGATATGCTCCCCAGTTTGGAGGGAAGGCAATCTGTCTCTCTCTATCTCCCTTGTTGAAATGCTGCTTTTAGAAAATTCACAGCAAGAAGAAAAAAATTTCCAACATCAGGAAGGGATTTTTAATCTCTTATGCCTACCTTTTAAATTGGAAAATTATCGCCTTGGCTTGTCTGGAAGACAAAATCTAGACATGTCTTTCTCTTCCCAGAGGATAGATCCAGGT
>NW_015317106.1:0-246 GCF_001447785.1 Gekko japonicus
GTGTGTGTGAAAGCACCTGTCCGACACAAACGGTCACATGAAGGTGGGCACATGGTCATATGCCAAGCCCCTGTTTTTCTGTGCACACCTCCGAGGAACAGTCGCTTGTGTAAGCCTGCGCTGTGCACACGAATGAGCTAGCCCCGTGCTTATTTTATTCAGCTTTTATTTTTGAATTTGAATCTGTAGCCTTCTCCATCCCTTGGGCTTGGACAGGCTAACAACCAGTGTTCCCTCTAAACTGAG
>NW_015317107.1:0-246 GCF_001447785.1 Gekko japonicus
GCCCCTCTTGCTGCATCACAGCTCGAGCCGCGCCCCCAGCTGCCATTTTTTTTTGCTGCCTTGCAGAACGACCTGCAACATGACAAGCGAAGGAGCCGTGGCCTCGTTGCATGCATTGTGGGAACGGTCACCTCCAGGACTCTGACCCTTGGCTCGCTCCTCACTGCAGCACACCAGCCCGGCCCCTGACTCGCATTTCACGCTCCCGACTCTTTCAGTCTTTTTACTCTTCTTGCCACCAGTGAG
>NW_015317108.1:0-246 GCF_001447785.1 Gekko japonicus
TCGACTGTGGGACTGAACAACAACAACTTAACCACTATGCCTAACTGGCTCTCTAGAGGGCTGATAGCGAAAGACTTCCTGTTGTAGAAGGAGGACTGGCGGTGTTACCCAGGAATAAGGACTGTCGGAAAAGTTTCCCACCTTGATTAAAAGTTGGTAGAGCAAACCAGGATCTGGGTAAAGTCGCACTGGGGCCCCCATGGAGCCTCCAGTGGGTATAAATGCCATGGGGACAGTTTGCAGAGG
>NW_015317109.1:0-246 GCF_001447785.1 Gekko japonicus
TTTTGTGGAGAAAGTAACTTTAGTCTTAGACATACTTCTTGCCTCTGAAAAGATGATTTTAGTTTGGCTCTATAATTTGCAGAAATGGAGATACACCCCATATTTTGTGTACTTTAAAAAAAAGAAGTAGAGACATTTTCAAAGCATTGAAGCAGAATGTTAGAAATTCCTTCAGTTTCTTGGGGGAATTTAGCTCAATGGCAAGTGAGAGGTGGGATATTAAGTGAGATCTGGCTACCAGTGTTT
>NW_015317110.1:0-246 GCF_001447785.1 Gekko japonicus
CATGGTGTGGGAATGAGGGCAAAGCAACTACATAGGAACCTGCCACGTGAAAGCCCCGTTGCAGCTGTACTGTACTGGCAGCTGCAGTAGCAGCAGGGAAAACACACATCTGTCCCTGAGTGGAAAACATCAGCGACAGAGGGATAAATAGGAATAATATGGTGTAGTTATGTGTACTTAATCTCAGAGAATGGATCTTGCCAATGTGAAATTCTGTCTATACCAGTCGTGCAAAATGTTGGACTT
>NW_015317111.1:0-246 GCF_001447785.1 Gekko japonicus
ATACCAATAAAGGTGACAGTCATTCCAAACATAGTACTACATCTATTATTGAAAACTTGTCTTTGGGCACCATTCTAGAATCAAACTGAAAATTAAGCAAAACTTTCTAATACTGGTGTAGCCTCCTGTCAGTAGTTTTGGAGTTCACAGAATCTATTTCCAACTTTGTGAGAGTGGAGACAGTAGCCAGTAAAATTAGGAGTGGTGATTTCCATCAGAAGATATTTATGTGCTGTTTAGGCTTCA
>NW_015317112.1:0-246 GCF_001447785.1 Gekko japonicus
CGGAGGAGAGGCTTCGTCAACATATAAAATAATTTGCCTGGAACAAGGCAGGCCACTCAGCTGAGTCTGTGATCTGGCTGGAGCAAAGAAAGATCCGCTAGCCTGTTTTTTAAAAAACGATTCATTCACGGGCATGCCTCGGTCAAGAAGTAGAGTTATGATCAACTGTGTTGCTTGCCCCCACCCAGAACAACTGTTACGTCCCAGCACATCTCTGCACAGTCCTTTTCAAAGAGGTACACGTCA
>NW_015317113.1:0-246 GCF_001447785.1 Gekko japonicus
TACCTGCCCTGAACAGCTCTGTGGCTCGAGCGGCAAGAGTGAGCGCTTGTTTCTCCAAGGCCAGCCCCGGGCCAGTCCCAGGCCAGGGATCCGCCGGCGCCTGCCACTCTTGGGCTGGGCGCAATGCCCCCTGAGCTGCTCTTCCCCTTGACCCCAGGAGGTCCTGCTCCCCCGGGAGTGGCACGAACTGTGCCCGGGGGGGGGAGGGTTGGTGGTGGGAGGGAAGGGCTGCTGGGAGGGAGAGAC
>NW_015317114.1:0-246 GCF_001447785.1 Gekko japonicus
CCTCTTTATCCTTAGTGGAGTGGTTGGAAGAGCTGGAAGGTGAAACTGGTTTTCCTTGGTATAGTTTGTTTGAAAGCTGGAGACCAAGAATGCCGTAGCGGCGAGAAGAGAAGAAAGACCCGGATTCCGTTCCCCCAATGAAATTTCTCTGGCCCGTCCCTGATTCTCGGCCTTATCAACCTTGCAGAGTTGTTGTGAGGAGAAACTGGTTCTCCTAGGTATAGTTTGTTTGAAATCTGGAGACCA
>NW_015317115.1:0-246 GCF_001447785.1 Gekko japonicus
GAGACATCAAACTCACAGAGGATCTCCCCAAGATGCCCCTCTACCTACCCTCCACGTTTAGAGAGGATTGGCTGTGGGGGGCCTGAGTAGCAGCCTCCCAAAGCAAGAGCCCCTAGGAAAGTGTTGTCTGGGGAAGTCACAGCTGCAGGTTCAAGAGAAGTGTTTTTAATGCACACACCCCCTCCCAGCTAGAGGCAGCTAACTTGCAGACCTCCCCCGGGATGCCTCTCTACCTGCCCTCTAAGT
>NW_015317116.1:0-246 GCF_001447785.1 Gekko japonicus
CACTACAAATGTTCCCTCTTTTCCCTTCTGCACTCATCCTGGTTCATTGACCACAAAGTTACATGAAGGCAACTGTAGAGGAACACAAGATGGAAAAATTCTTGAGCAGCCCTGGTTTTGGACTGTGTTATTCATGGTCAATCAAAAATATTGCCAAAACAAAGGTGACCATCAGCAGCATTCCTGGTGCAGCTGGCAGACATCTGCTGTGCTGGATCAGGGTACCAAATAAGTGTAAAAATCCTG
>NW_015317117.1:0-246 GCF_001447785.1 Gekko japonicus
AATAAATGATATATTGAAGAAATCACTCCCCGTGCTGATTGTTTATTATTTGAAATAAAAGCTTCAAAATGTGTATGTGGTCTACAAACCAAATGTGCAATACTAGGGTTTTGTACAAAATGTTTGATTTGACAATATTGTAACCATGGAATTTTACATTTATATTTCGTTTCTAATTGTTGTTTAGTAAGCAACTGATTTTGTAGGTATAAATTCCCTAGTCGAAATAATCCTTTTTCTTTCCAT
>NW_015317118.1:0-246 GCF_001447785.1 Gekko japonicus
ATGTTTGCAATACAATGCAGAAAAATGCTTGAGTGCCAAATAAAACACAAACTTTTGTGAGTGTCCAATGCTGCCACTTACAGTTTGCAACCAGATTGCTATTCAAACACAGCTGGGTCTGCCCATCACTGTCCTCCTCCTCCTCTCATGCCACCCTGCCCTCGCCACTACATTTCAGCTCATAGTATCAGATAATGTGGGTATGCCACCTATTACTAGAATTAAGCATTTTATGCTTTTCTTTTT
>NW_015317119.1:0-246 GCF_001447785.1 Gekko japonicus
CTGGAATGTTCCAGACTTAATACATAACAAAGTGTGAGCCCCAGGCCTGTGAGGAGTCCATGAGGCATGAACCTGGGGACTTCAGCATGCAAAGTATGTGCCCTGCGACTGAACTGCCGCTCTCTCTAAAGCCGTGTTAGATTGTGACCAATACTATTCAGCTAGGTCAGTTGAGCATCAAGTAACTCTCGAGTGTCTAGCAGTCCAGTGATGTGCGTGTTTGCGCCTGCCCTTCCTCAAACGGGA
>NW_015317120.1:0-246 GCF_001447785.1 Gekko japonicus
AAAATCCGCCCAACATCCGTGCCTTTCGCACGGAAAAATCTCCATGATAAGTCAAACTGAGCAGAGGGCCAACAACTAAAACTAAAAATACATGTATTTATTCATAAAGAATTAAAAAACATAAATAAATGCATGTATTTTTGCACATTATTTATACATTAAGTTTTAATTGTTGGCCCTCTACTCGGCTTGACTTACCTTTTAGGTTCTTGATCCTAGTTATGTTGGATCCCCAAGCATCGAGAA
>NW_015317121.1:0-246 GCF_001447785.1 Gekko japonicus
AAAGAAGCACTTTCCCTTGTGTCCCCTACGGTGGGACTATTAGCTTTCAGTTGGCATCCTATGGTTCACTGACTACCCTTCTGCTGCATTTGAGGGGTACAACCCCAAGGTTCCCCCCGCAGCCTTGCTATCCGTACTGTTACATAGGCATCCATGCCATCAATATGCATGCACACCGCAGGAAAAAATTGGGGGACACAGAGATAATTAAAGGTAGCCCCAACACTCAAACGCCTAGCCTGAAAC
>NW_015317122.1:0-246 GCF_001447785.1 Gekko japonicus
CATGGCTTTTGTGTCTTTAGCAGTTGCTTGCCAAGATGCTTTCTCAACCTTCTCGATAGGATTGTTTTTAAAAAAACACCAGCTTCCCAAATGCAGAAAACTATCATGTCAGGGATTAAACTAGGCACAAAATCTTCCTGATGTGCTAGTTTTATGTGGACAGGGTATGTCGTTTTGGTTAGATACAAGAGAATTCGGTCACACATACATTTGGCTTTTGTTTTGATCCACAATGCAGTAGAAAGC
>NW_015317123.1:0-246 GCF_001447785.1 Gekko japonicus
CGCACTTGACCACTGACACCCTGCCAACAGCTCCACCCCCTGCTGCTGGGCTACTGACTGTCAATACTTGGATTGTCTGCATTTCCCCTCCCTCCTTCCCTCCCTCCGTCCCTCCACCACAGCTGGATAATCCCAGCTGCAGCCACTGAAGTGCTCTGGATCTTTAATCACACTGGGATGTGGGCTTGTGATTCTCCCATCTGTTTGTTCTGAACCAGAGGGAAGCCTCCCTTGCCGCGCTCTCTC
>NW_015317124.1:0-246 GCF_001447785.1 Gekko japonicus
GATTGAGCCGGCGGCGAGTCATTAATCACAGCCGAGCCCACCGCAGCGCCTCATCCGTCGCGCCTTGACCACCGGAGGCTGATTCGAAAAGGCCGCTTCCTGCTTTGGAGTAAATCGGGGACGGCTGCGGTTGGTGACTTCTGATCGCCGGTGCAAGAGTGTTGGGTTAGCTCAGTTGGTTTCTTGGTGGAGAGGAAAGAGGAAATCTAGCAAGAGTGAAGGGGGTGGACTGAAATCAGTTTTGGT
>NW_015317125.1:0-246 GCF_001447785.1 Gekko japonicus
AACTATCAGTAAAGAATGTCTGAGAATATCCTTTAAAGTCAATCTTTAAAATCCATCCCCACAGATGCACGTTGCCATATTGTTTCTTGTACATTGAAAGGGGCAGTGTAGTCAGAAAACAGGTGAGCCCACTCTGAGGAAGGAACAGCACAGATAAGTTTAACCACATTAGAAAGATGGCAGTATAATATTGTCTTAAATCAGGAAAGCCAAGGACCCCCCCCATTGGTCTATGATACAGAGATC
>NW_015317126.1:0-247 GCF_001447785.1 Gekko japonicus
GTGACCCAGCATCTCAGGACTGAAACCAAACTGTGTGACCCTCTACATTTGTCCGAAGGCGTGGAGGGATTTTTTGATTTGCTGAAGCGACTTCCTTTGCTGCATACATCTGGGTTGGCGATGGACATGATTGAGCGGTCATTTCGAAACTGGTTTTGATAGCACTCTACACATTGGCTTTCTTTTCTTTCATTGTGTACAGCAGTTGCTGGGTAACCTGCAATTAACACATGGAATTCACTGCCAC
>NW_015317127.1:0-246 GCF_001447785.1 Gekko japonicus
TGAGAAGGACCCTGAAGACAATCCAGGCTGTGGAAAAGAGACCAGAGGAGAGGAGGGAAAACATAGTGGTGTCAACCTCCATCCCTCTCATTTCTGAGCCCGCTCCAGGGCCTGGCAGTGGGGAGCAGCAGGCAGGTGGGGCAGTGGAAGGGCAGGCTCAGCAGCCTCCATCACAAGGATTAAATATGGTTGTCTAAAGGAATCTGAGCCATGCCCCGGATGGCCCAGCCTAGCCCAATCTCATCA
>NW_015317128.1:0-246 GCF_001447785.1 Gekko japonicus
ACACAGTTATGGGGTTTAGACTTGCCCAGAATGAAAGGATATCCCCAACTCCATAGAAAGGCAACTCTGTCAACGTATCCATTAGTAAGGGCTCGTATAGGAGTTTACCCCTACAATCCCCCTTTTACCAGCCCAGCCAGGAAAGTGATTCATGAAAAGAAACTTGTTCTGGGTCCAATCCTTGCAGGATGGACAGCATGTGTACCTCACACACATGGATTGCTGTGCATGTAGTCTATGGCATTC
>NW_015317129.1:0-246 GCF_001447785.1 Gekko japonicus
AACCTGAGGAAAGGAGGCTTAAGGAAAAGAACCAGGGAAGTCAAGTAAGAAGGGGCAAGAGATAACGGTGCTGATAACAGTAAGGTCCTTTAAATGAAGTAAACAAAGAGACAGCAATCTTAGGCAGGCTAGTCAAAAGATAACATGCCTAAAGGAAGGGGGACAGCATAGGCATGGGTTGGAAAGCAGGAACCTGAGAAAGTTCATAAATGGGCCATTCTACCTAGGGTTGCCAGCCTCCAGGTG
>NW_015317130.1:0-246 GCF_001447785.1 Gekko japonicus
GGGGGGCTGCAGCGAATTAAATTAAAGTTAGTTACATGAATTCAATTTGGGGCCAGCTGGGGAGGAAGGGGACTGGAAGGGACGCTAGGGGGCAAGGCTGTCCCTATGTAAATTCTTGCTAATCCCAACTTTCTATACCATCTTCACATCAAAACTTCAGGGTACAAATCTGTCATACAAGTTTTTAATAGTCCTTCATGTAAGAAAAGATTTCCCTGCATGTAGAAACCTAGCACAAAAGAGATT
>NW_015317131.1:0-246 GCF_001447785.1 Gekko japonicus
AAGAAGCAGAAGATACCACAGCAGCAGCAGAAGAATTTTTTTTAAAAAAAAAAGCACAATATGTTCATTTTAAAAGGTGTCCTGTGAAGCACAGCATCTGCCTGAAATGTTGGAATGTTACTAATACTGGAAAGTTTATTTTACTGTTATGGTTATACAAGGCCTCACTCCCTGGCCTTTTATTGTTGGCGCCACCTCCTGTAGCAGCCATTTTACAGTTATGCCCACCACCCTGCATCAGAATTC
>NW_015317132.1:0-246 GCF_001447785.1 Gekko japonicus
CTCTTTTTCTAGGAAATGACCCCTGACTGTTTCAAAGAAGGCAGGAGAGAAGGCTACAAAAGCATGAAGGAGAAACAGCCTGGCCTGAAGGCTTGAGGGGTTGGCAGTAGGCCCCACGCCAGGTCATGGACCTTGGGCAAAAGCCCAGCACTGCCAGCCCTTGAGGCCAGCCCTGTTGGCAACCTTACTCAAAACTTACTCAGAACAAGCGTTCTGATCGTTCCTTTGCATCTGCTCCCCCTACAA
>NW_015317133.1:0-246 GCF_001447785.1 Gekko japonicus
TGATTCTTAGAGAGGAGTGATGTCACTTCTGGGGAACCCCAAGTCCTCACTCTACCCGGTCTGGCCTGGCAACCCTACTTATAATAAATTTGAACCTTAGGATTCCCTCTTACTTTTGGAATGTGATGTGATGTTAAATCCTTCTGAGATGGATTAATACATGCCAGACTTGGAGATTCCATTTATAGAAATCAGTTGGTACAACACAGGATTGTATCTGTTTATAACTGAGATATATGGGATTTT
>NW_015317134.1:0-246 GCF_001447785.1 Gekko japonicus
CCTTATTCAAAGTGCAAGCTTTCGTGTGCCAAGCACAGTTCTTCAGACCACTGTTACACCAGGGAGACCAGCAGGAGCAATGGCTTTAACTTTTCCAGGCTCACAGCCGCGTGCTGGGAGGGTGTGTGTAAGTTTTGCTTGAGTGTTACAATCACGCACCAGCTCCTGAACTGGAGAGCCGTGGCTCAAAAGGATCTCATCTGCAAAAGGAAAAAAAGAAACCTGCCCTTGGTAACATCAGGTCGG
>NW_015317135.1:0-246 GCF_001447785.1 Gekko japonicus
TCCAATCTCTTCTCTTCTTCCCTTCAACATGGCCCACCCCCAGTCCTCTTCCTGCTTCCCCGAACCCTCCCCCCTTTTCCTGGAACTAGCAAACCAAGGAACAAAGTAATGCTGAACGAGTTGCACCAAAATTATTTTTAATATCAGTATTCTTTTGTAGTCAAAAAACGTCGAAGGATTCGTTTGACACGTTGACTACAAAAGGATTCGGATACTGAAAATAATTTCCCCTGACACACCTTTTCC
>NW_015317136.1:0-246 GCF_001447785.1 Gekko japonicus
TGGAGGCTCAGAGAATTGGGACGGATCTCATCTCAGACTTTCAGGGTTTAAGTAAACACCATTTATACCCAGGAGGCCATGCAGCATATGAAGACATGCAGTGGACTGCCTTAGCTGCCCCCAGTCCTAAATGTGATAAAAAAGTGCAGAAAAGCCTAGATTTATTTTTAACCTATGATTTTAATATTGTTTACCATGTCTGTATTTTAAACCTTTTAGAATCCTGTTTATAATTTTAGATGTTAT
>NW_015317137.1:0-246 GCF_001447785.1 Gekko japonicus
TTTGACACCCCTGGTTTAGATGGCACAAAGTACATGTTTGAATGCTCCCCACATACCCAGCACCTTCTCACTGTGCATGAAAAAGAAGTTTATCCGGTGAAGCTAGAACCACTGGGAATGCAGTGTTGTATATGCAGGAAACCTTACTTGCAGGGATGAGCGTTAGCCATTTTCCCACCTGAAGTCTGACATGTTCCAACCCAGCATCAGCATGGCGTGATTCTCCTGGTGGGTCAACCACATCAC
>NW_015317138.1:0-246 GCF_001447785.1 Gekko japonicus
ACAGGGGTGGAATGGAATGGTGTTTTCCTCCATGCCACACATAGCTCCTGCAGCCCACTCAATGGGGTAAACATCTCTTAAAACAATGGGATATTTCTCTTCAGGCCTGTTGGCATTCTCTGTTTGAGAGGCCTACAGCCCCTGAACAATTCCCAGGAAAATACCTTTGTTTTCCTGGAATATAGTTAAATAATTAAAATCCTGTACCCCTGGTTTGAGGAACTCATGCCCTGCTGGGTCAGACCA
>NW_015317139.1:0-246 GCF_001447785.1 Gekko japonicus
AATGCTTTCTTCTGCTTCGCTGTACTGGATACACCACCTACATTGTTGGTACCTTTCTCTTGCAAGATTCTTTCTGATACACCTTTATTATAGATTCAGTCTTGAGAGTCCCCCCTCCCCGAAACACTTTTCATGTCCCTTTTTGTTTTAATGGGACTACCGTTACTACCTGATATATGCAGAGATAAGATTTTAGATAATTAATGTTCTGCTGCTTTATGGCTTGTGGGCTGTAATAAAGATTGA
>NW_015317140.1:0-246 GCF_001447785.1 Gekko japonicus
CCCCTCCTTCCTTTCCACCAGCACAAAAGCCTTAAACCTAAAAGATGAACACTTCCAGCAAAGAGTCCTTGACTGAGAGTTCCATAAAGAGGTCATCACAGGTTGCCCGTTGTGAATGCAACAGAAAGGTATATACATGGACTTGCTGTGCATGCAGAACCCTCTCCAGCAGATTGCCAGCACGCCCAGTTCTGAGCACCTTTTGAGGAGGGGGGACATAACTAAATAATCTCACCACCACCACCA
>NW_015317141.1:0-246 GCF_001447785.1 Gekko japonicus
TTGCAGGCACACCTGAAATGCAGACTAGTACCCACAGTCCTCTCCGGAACACAGAATGGGATCTGATGTCTTTTCAGCTTTCTTTTGTTTGTCCCCTAAGATAAACAGGCCAAGCATCGTTGATCTCTGCTTATCAGGTGAGGTCTCTATCCGCATAGCAGGTTGTCCCGGGGGTAGGGTTTTTTTTTGTTTTTGTTTCACTGCAAAGAGTTAACTCAAAAATCGGTTCTCTCATGTTTCCCCCCC
>NW_015317142.1:0-246 GCF_001447785.1 Gekko japonicus
TGTCATTACTGGTGCCTGCAATATATCACACTGAGAAAAGGGTGTTAGACACCAAACAGGTCTGCACAAATTTGCATTCTAACGATATAACCCACTCAGACTGTGATGACTGGTGGTTAATGACTCTGATAACTGCTTGATTGTTGCACCAGAAGAGGACCTGCTTGTCCCTGAACATATCCTGCCACATGCAGACAACTGCTAGTATTGGAAAAATTCCAAAAAGGTGAGGTCTCTGAGAATACC
>NW_015317143.1:0-247 GCF_001447785.1 Gekko japonicus
AGTTCAGACCCCATCAACGTGTATTCATCTTTTTTAGGATTGTCCCTGTTACCAAGATTAGACGCTTTCCCAGATCCTACTTTAGAGCAGGACATTTCCCAACTCACAGATCAGACCACTGGTCCGTCAGAGTTAGTATTGCCCACTCAGACTGGCAGCAGCTCTCCAGGGCCTCGGGGTCTTTCACATCACCCACTGCCTGGTCCTTTTAAAAGATTACAAAGCGGTCAGTTTGGAAGCATCTTCA
>NW_015317144.1:0-246 GCF_001447785.1 Gekko japonicus
GGTGTGAATACGTCTCCCTGGTAGTCGCGGCATCGAACTGGCTCCAACTCTGGCGGTGGCGCGGTACGGGGCCCCTTGCGGAGTCAGGAACGCCGGCTCCTGTTTCGGGACGGCCCCTCGTCCCGGGGTATACAGCGGTGGCGCCGTGGTGACCGGTACAGATGCCGAAGTTTCCGGGGAATCCTCCCCGTGGTCGGACTCCTCACTTTCGGAATCTGGTGGAGATTTCTCCGGGTTGGTTTTCCC
>NW_015317145.1:0-246 GCF_001447785.1 Gekko japonicus
GACCAGTTACTAGCAGTTAGGAAAGTGATACCTAAACCAAGGCTATATAGCTGTTATTGAAAGTCAAGTGTCTTGTGTATATATTTGCATGGTGTCCTCAAGGGAAAGTCAGTATATCAAAGGTGCTGTACATTTAGTATTCCTTTTGTTAGGATATTGATATTGTATGGTCTTTAGTGATTTTTTGTTACACAAGATACTATACCTTTTGGACTTAGCCTACTGTACTGTATTGCATTTGAACAG
>NW_015317146.1:0-246 GCF_001447785.1 Gekko japonicus
CGAGCAAGGGAAACCTTTACCTTTTTTGACTCTCAGAAGATTATGCCCTGGAACTCATGTTCCTCTCTGAGGTGCTAACTGGACTTGAATCTAACTATCTGTAGACATGCTTTCTTAGTTGATTTTTTTAACATATGTGTGACACGGTTAATTTCATGTATAACCCCCTGTCTTTTGTTATGGAGCTCATGGGTATGCATGCCACAGGAAACTGCCTTATTCTGGATCAGATCATTGCTTCTTTAA
>NW_015317147.1:0-246 GCF_001447785.1 Gekko japonicus
TCAGACCAAGATAGTAAAGCAGCATTGATTAGTATATTTCAGTTTGACCGCCTGGTTTGCACTTCAGCCACCAAGCTACCGTTCTGAATAACACTATTTTCCCAGTGTAGGGATAGGATTGATTCTGGGTATTCAAACGGGGTTCCCAACACTGCTTCAGCAAGTACCAATAGATTTGGGGGAGGATGCTTGGGGAGAGTGGAATTTGGGAAGGATGTGATGTCACTGAAGGGTGACATTCTAGTT
>NW_015317148.1:0-246 GCF_001447785.1 Gekko japonicus
TCTCTTTCCCACCCTGGAAAAGAACTCAGTGATGGCTTGAATAAACACTTGTTTGACTCAATCACCTGTAGATATATCTCACCTGATTTAAGCTTCTGTGCCACACTATTAGATCATCATTGAGTATTAGGTCTTTTCCTTGTGGGGCCCGGGGATCCAGTTGTCCAACTTTGAATCTTACAAAAGAGCTGTTTGGAAAAGTTACCCAGTTGATAATATCAAAACCTTCCACTAATTCTCCTTTTT
>NW_015317149.1:0-246 GCF_001447785.1 Gekko japonicus
GTGGACTCTACAGCATTATACCCTGCTTGAGGTACCTCCCTTCCCCCAAACGATGTCTTCCCCAGCCTTTACCCCCAGATTTCCAAACCCAGAAATGGAAACCCTTTGGTCCCTGCTGTTTTTCATCAGGCGTTCCCAAAATCATTGAAATAAAATGCCAATGTGAGATGCTGGCTGAGGAGATGAGCCCTCTTTTTTTGTTCCACTTCCTTGAAACTGAGAGCCAGTTTTGGTGTAGTGGTTAGG
>NW_015317150.1:0-246 GCF_001447785.1 Gekko japonicus
TTCAAACGGCTATCAATGTCCTCCCCGTTTTAAGTTCTGGTGTTATTTTAAAATAGACAGTTCTTTTTTTAAAAAATAAATAAACTAAATATATGTGTGAATTTTAACGACACGCCAGGGACTCAGCATCAGGTGACAGTGGAGGAAAACGAAATCCCACCACCCGTTGCCTCAGATGACCTTAAGGAAGTGACTTCTTTCTTTAAAAAAAATATCACTTGCCTTCCATCACAGAGGTTCAGCTGA
>NW_015317151.1:0-246 GCF_001447785.1 Gekko japonicus
CTCCTAACCACTGCACCAAACTGGTGTATCAGCCGTTTACTGATTTTACAGCGCCATCGGCTATTTACTGATCCTTCCGCCATGTCATCTGGCTGGGGGTACAGTGTTCCATTCTGAGTCTTTCGTAAAGGACAGGGGAAATGTGTCCAGCCCTGGATAGCTCTGTGCTCCTCCATCACTACTACCGTAGCCGGAATAAATCGTACAAAAGAAAATGCAGAACCGTGCCAATCTGCATAATGTATA
>NW_015317152.1:0-246 GCF_001447785.1 Gekko japonicus
ATACTGCTACCAGCAGCAACATTTCTGATAGCTTCATACTCAAGAAAAGATAAGATACCTCCCATTGGGTAGTGGTATGAGAAGGTGTGGAACCTGTGAATTTTCAATTTCTTCACAATTTAAAAGTTGCAAATAACTTATCTTACTCTGAACTTTTTAAATAGATGGCTGTTTTTAGAATATATGGAGAAGTAAACGATGCCCATGATACTATCGCATGATTTGCATTTATTAAGTACTGCTAAG
>NW_015317153.1:0-246 GCF_001447785.1 Gekko japonicus
TACCATTCCACATTCCCTTCCTGGATTGTAGAATTTTAGAATTCAGAGATGTGTATGTTGATGGCAGAGTGGGTTGTATTGGTCTACAACTTCACCAGTCAATATGAAAAATAGGGTGGAGGGCAGGCACTATTTTGCACTGATTGTGAAGGGCCAGAGTATGGGGCAGAGGTCAGAAGATACAAGATGCTGGGTCACACCAAGATCTATATTGCCCAGCGTTCTCTTGTCAAGATGGGCTAGTAG
>NW_015317154.1:0-246 GCF_001447785.1 Gekko japonicus
TATGTATAAAGATATGTTTGAACAAAACTTTGAAAAAATGTACTTTTAATGAAGTCTTACTGGGGGAGAAGGTGATAATGGAATGGAAGACTGCCTATGTGAAGAAATGTGGACCAAATTTTGAGCTTTGTCAGTTGTACATGTGCAAAGAATGGGTGAGGTATGTAAGCAGGAAGGCTACAAAGTTGTAGTTAGGAGACAGATTCTAACTGGAACCCAACACATTTAGAGTCCAATGACACCTTT
>NW_015317155.1:0-246 GCF_001447785.1 Gekko japonicus
GGTTGTGGTACAGCCCTGCCTTGAGCACTTTGGCAGAACAAGGTTCTGTTCATAAAGAACTGCGCTGAGAGGTGAGGTCAGGAGGGGAGAACAAACATTTTATTTAGGGAGCTGACACTACTAGATAGAGAAGCATTAAGCATCCTAGCTACATAGCTGGTGGGAAGACAGGTGCAAAAAAGCAGTTTAGCAAGCCTTACTGTTGGATTCAAGGTACAAACAAGGAAGCAACATTTAGCAGAATAA
>NW_015317156.1:0-246 GCF_001447785.1 Gekko japonicus
CTTAAAGACCAATGAGATTTCCAGGGTATCATCTTTTGAGTCATTGCTCCCTTCACATCAGGTGGAAGGGGCTTTGGCTTTCAAGAGCTCATACCCTAGGGATCTTGTTGGTTTTTAAGGCACTACTGGAGTTGGATCTTGCTCTTTCCTGGGCGTAAATGCTATTGAACTGACCAGAGTAGGATTCTGTGCAGGTCTGCTTGGGACTGTGATTATCCTTGTGATTATTTTTCAGTTGATTAAAAC
>NW_015317157.1:0-246 GCF_001447785.1 Gekko japonicus
GCTTTGAGACTGCATGGCTAGAGTCATTCCAAGAAGGGACTTTTGCCCTTGCCTCAGCATAAAGAGAGGCTGGACTTCTTGTTAGGAAAAGTACCATCCTCGTGTCATCACGGGACTAATCCCTTGTGTGTTCTCTTCTCCGTTCTCAGAGACCTCAAGAACAACTTGATCAGCACTATCCAGCCCGGAGCTTTCCTTGGCCTCTCAAACCTGAAGCGTTTGTAAGTACCACCCATCCTGTTCCCC
>NW_015317158.1:0-246 GCF_001447785.1 Gekko japonicus
TTTGAATGTATCCTTTACATACAATACCCTAAATATGCTGTAAATCTAACAAGAAGCTTTTCAGAAGCACCACACAGTTCCTAAGACAGAGATCAAATACTAAGGAGGAGTATTTTAGTTGCAGGTTGTTTGCAGGTGTAGCCTGGTGCACAAGACAGCACTAGAGGTGTACAGCTAAAAAAAGAGAGTATTTTTGGACCTGCATATCAAGGAGCCAAAAAGTATCAGTGTTCCCAGTTTGTTGTA
>NW_015317159.1:0-246 GCF_001447785.1 Gekko japonicus
TGTGGCCAACTTTGCTGAGGACCATCCAAGCCAATCAGGTCCACAATCAACAGATGATCCTCTACTGACTAGACTCCTGATGGCCAACTTCTGCAGCTTGAAGGTAAAGACTCAGGGACCAGAGCTCTGCCACCATGATGTCACCATACCTCTCTCTAGTGATCTGGTCAGGAAGCTTCTATCACCTACGCTCAGTAGAAGAACCTCACACAGTGGTCTGAGTCATTCTCTTGTAGGAGTTTCCCA
>NW_015317160.1:0-246 GCF_001447785.1 Gekko japonicus
ACTTTTGTCATATTTTGGCACAACATCTTGGTCTTATCTTTGTTGACATAAAATCCGGCCAAATCTCCAAATTCTTTTATTGTATCCATTAGCCTTGATATATTAATCATTGGCTCATCTACTATAAACATCACATAATCGGCAAAGGCCCTATATTTGTAGGAGAAATTTCTTATTTTCAGTCCTTTGATATTATTATTTTCTCTTATCCTTGTAAGAAGAGTTCTTGATTCACTGGATCTTTTT
>NW_015317161.1:0-246 GCF_001447785.1 Gekko japonicus
TTTTAGCCCAAAGTGATGTTGATAAGTCAACAAATCTTCCCACCATTTTCCCCAGCACTCCTTTGAACAGCAGTGGTGGCCAGGAGGTGGCAGCGGGAGATCACTCATCATAGCAGGTAAGTTGGCAATCGGAGATAAATACCACTGGCTGCACAGGCACAAAGCTATTTGGTACAAAGTTCCAGTTGACCTTACAGTAAAACCATCAAGGAGGATATCATGGAGGATAGGCCTATCAGTGGCTAC
>NW_015317162.1:0-246 GCF_001447785.1 Gekko japonicus
TTTTTTTTGCATGCCTGTTATACTATAGGATCTAAGTTTCATCTTTAGAAATCTTGTATTGCCTAGTCCTTAGAGAAGAACAAGGGGGAGTCTGGAAAGGGAAGGCTGATACAGCAGGCTGTGGTCTCATATAGGGATGGGCATGGACAAAAAAAATGCAGTTCATATCTGTTCATGGTTTATAGCCGAACCATGAATCAAATTGAACCACAATCCCTTTCAATGGGATTTGCAGAAAGCCTGAAA
>NW_015317163.1:0-246 GCF_001447785.1 Gekko japonicus
GGGAAAGGGAGAGCCTGAGATGAAGGGCACCTGCAGCACCTAAGCGAAGGCTCCTCCAACTGAGGCAGTGATAGTTGGTGTGTGTACTGCTCCTGCTGAGAGAAGAGGATTAGGGTGAATGCACACAACCCCCCTCCCTCTCACTTTCTAAGGCCTTCTCTAGGGAAGTTGCGTATAAGGTTTTTCTGGGTTTACCCTTGGGTTTGGAAGAAAAAATAGCATTACTGGGCTTCTGTGTATTGGGCT
>NW_015317164.1:0-246 GCF_001447785.1 Gekko japonicus
TACGTCAGCTGTGACTTGATGGCCCTTTCGGCCACCAATGTTTCTTTGACATTAACAAAAGATCCACAGTATAAAAGAACAAAGTAGCAGAATCATCATTAGAACGGGAGGGTGGCAAAAATGAAACAGTGAAACAAGCCTGCATTTTAGATATGCAACAGCCAAGTCAACCAGCCTTCAATAATGCACAAATGCCTGGAAGTAGAAGACTGTTTTCCTCTGGTGCATAAGAAGAACACAGTTGGC
>NW_015317165.1:0-246 GCF_001447785.1 Gekko japonicus
CTTCATCATAGAGAAAACCATAATAACCTTCTCGGTACATCATGTTGACCTTCACCGTTGTGTTTGCATCTACAAAGAAATCTGCTTCTTTGGTCAATTCATGGTCAAAAGGCTTCTCCCAGCAAGCTAAGGAGAAAAAGAATATGTACACTGAATAGGGTAAATGCTGATTCTCATATATGCACATTATTGCAAGATAGCTATATGCTTCATTGCAAGAGGACACTAAATGCAAGAGCCCAGGAA
>NW_015317166.1:0-246 GCF_001447785.1 Gekko japonicus
TGCAGTTTGGAAACCATTTGGTGTTTGCTGTATTTATTCTAGAGTGGATTCTTTTTTTCAGACAAAAGGTCGGCTCCATTCCACAATGGCTAAACCTCCATCTACAGGAAAAGGAGCTGTACAATCACCCAGGTCTTCACCTTCTCTTAAGGTGGCCAGCTCTGAGCTGGGAATTCCTGGGGATTTGGGAGAGTGGATCCTGGGGAGGGTGGGGCTTGTGGTGGGGTGGGGTGGGACCTCAGCAGG
>NW_015317167.1:0-246 GCF_001447785.1 Gekko japonicus
CCATAATTTAGGTGTCAAATCTGCTTATGGTGTTGCCTCCAAAATATATCAAGAGCTGGATGGTTACACCTAGCTTTAGTGAAATTTTACCACTGGATCCATCAATATAAAACTAAAAGAAGAAGGGAAATTTTGGTTGAATCGCTCCTTACACTTCCAATTCACTCCTCATGCTGTTTCCAGCAGTCCCTATTTGGGGGAGCTTTTTGGGCTTCAGTGAGAGGGAAAAGCTGAGGAAATCCCATT
>NW_015317168.1:0-246 GCF_001447785.1 Gekko japonicus
TAGTATCCTCTTCCCATTGTTAGTATCCTTCCCACCACCAGATGCTGCACCAGAATGTGTGCACTGTGTTCACAAGATGTAACAAGTGGGATGAGTTCCTATCTCAATAACATTTGCCATTTTTACTGTATGTCATATGTCTCCTTATATATAAAGCTGTTTTGGTCATGGACTCTCTCCAGAACACTTGACACACTCCCGAATCAGTTGGCCCGCTGATGTGTCACTCACACGGGGCCTCCATCC
>NW_015317169.1:0-246 GCF_001447785.1 Gekko japonicus
ACCAGTTGCAGAAAATTAGCTTGAATGGGCTCCATTGAAATACATTAAATTACCACAAAAGTGTAAATAAAACAAGGAACTGGTCTCAAAAAATCAAGGGAATTGCTCAAACATGGTGCCTGAAAGCAGAATAAGTTGCAATAATCTTTCCTAGGAGTACATTTCATGAACTAAAATAGGATTCTTCTAAGCAGACCAGCTCCAAAGTTAACCAAGCCCAGAAGATTTTGCTCTCAAGTAAGTATG
>NW_015317170.1:0-246 GCF_001447785.1 Gekko japonicus
CACCAGAACTACTTTGACATGCAAGCATCCCAACTTCTTATAGAACCATCAGTTGGTCCTGCACTTTAGCATATATTTAGCATCAGTGATATATTAAGCTTAGAATCATGGGGCTGCTTCATTCACGAACCACTTGCCAGTGTTGTACTGTAGTGGGACAGTGGCAGGGATGTGAGAATGTTGTAAAAAAAGTCATCAATATTTGAACTTTCATTTTGCAAAGTACTTTATGTCAAGGTGAACACC
>NW_015317171.1:0-246 GCF_001447785.1 Gekko japonicus
CTTTCGTGAGTCACTGCTCACTTCTTAAAATACTTGACTTGAAATAAGTTGCAACGGGAGCATCTATCCCATTCACGTATTAAGTGGGGTGGAAGGAGGATCTGTTTTTGAAAGGGAGCAAGGGTGGGTGAAAACCTATACCCTCCCTTATCCCCTGCCTTACCACAATCTGCCTTACCACAATCTACCTCTTTGTTTCAAGTACTTTCCTACTGGCCTGAGTACCAAGTGCTTCACACAGTGGAG
>NW_015317172.1:0-246 GCF_001447785.1 Gekko japonicus
ACAGACCATGCGTGGCTAGAGGGTAAAATTGACCTCATGATTAAAGAAGACACGGGATGCACATGGTCTTTAGATAGGGCGATTTTATTAAACCCAATGGTTAAAGAGTGGATTGGCAATGATATTAAAAATTTCTTTAAGGATAACGACACGATGGAGATCTCTCCGGCGTTGCTATGGGATTCCATGAAGGCTGTGATTAGAGGTTCATTGATTGCGGCTACATCTAAGGTACGAAAGGATAGA
>NW_015317173.1:0-246 GCF_001447785.1 Gekko japonicus
ATTTCAGGCCAGATTTATTTTGAACTTCATAGTTACTGCTTTGCATTCATTAGTTAATGTTTCTCTTTTTCACTGCTCAAAGCATAAAGCCATTTTCCATCAATTCAGTCTCAAGGAGAACTGGCTCCAGAACAGAGGAACTGTGAATGAAACTGAAGAAGGTAAGTGTGATTGAAAGAGAAAATTAAAGAAGGGAGAATGTTTCCCTATTCCTCCATACTATGATTGGGCACGAATCAGGGAAAT
>NW_015317174.1:0-246 GCF_001447785.1 Gekko japonicus
TAAGTATATTTAGGAGGGTAGCCTTAATGAATTATCAACCTAAGTCCCGATGACACAAAAACAGAAATTGCCTCAATTCTGTTCAGCTTGAGTTGCAGAAATGAGAAACAGGAAAAAAGATAATGTTTGATAAGAAAAAGAATGTATATAACAAACTTCAAGCAATAATACCTACCATTTCCACCTATAACCAAGCATTTCAATTAGTAGCTCCACACATATCTTCATGTATCTATTCTGGAAGGG
>NW_015317175.1:0-246 GCF_001447785.1 Gekko japonicus
GAGATCGGGCTTGCCTGGGCTTTCCAAGTCAGGTCTAAGGAATACACCTGTTAACTCATCCGAATCCCCCTCTCCTTTCTCCAAGCCCAGGAAAAGGGCATCATTTGTTGTCATTCAGACGACATTGCAGGCCATCGTCAACCTGCTCAGCTTCCAAGAGTTCCCCAGAGAAATATGGGAAGAACTGTGAAGGCACATACTACAGTTGCGACACCCTGAAGTAATGATGCTAGCCCAGGTACTGCC
>NW_015317176.1:0-246 GCF_001447785.1 Gekko japonicus
TCGTAGTCTATTGCAGTGTTTCCCGTCTGTATCACATTCCATGTACTGTATCGTTTTTTTTACTTTTGTTACCCACTTCCTGCTTTAGGGTATGCCATGCCTTAAACCGTGACACACACACCCTTTCGATCGCGTTGTTGTACAGTTCTGTAATCCTAGTTCTCCTACGATGCCCATTGGAGTCCTCTCCTGTCTGTTTTATATGCTGTTATCTGCCTTGAGCCCTGACCTGAATGGCCCAGGCTA
>NW_015317177.1:0-246 GCF_001447785.1 Gekko japonicus
CTTAACATTTAAAGAGGTTCTGGAGCAGGACTCCAGGAAGCTGGGCTTCCTGTGAGGAAGAAAGGTGAATAAAGAGAGGAGAGTAAAAGGGGAAAAGGACAAAAAATAAAATATTGAGATCATAAAGTGGCAGGAGAAATGGGGCTAGAAGGTCTAGGAAGAATTTCTGAAACAAACAAAAACTCATGGCGAAAGTACAGTTGGGAAGAAGAGGATGACAAAAGAAGGACAGCAAGATCAGAAAAG
>NW_015317178.1:0-246 GCF_001447785.1 Gekko japonicus
ACAAGTTGTCAAAATGTTGGGTGCTCTTGGGAGCATGGTTTAATCCTGCCGATGGCCTTGTGCCAATAGAAGGGGTAAAGCCTGGGCTTTGGAAGCTCTAAAGCATATAAACAAAAGAACTTGAAAGTGAGTTTCTGACAAGCAGACCCCTCACTGTAGGGAGAAAAGGGAGAAATGTGAGCCCAAGAACTAATCAGGTTTGTTTTTGCCATAAACAAGCTCCAGTCTGTTCCATTTTCAACAGGG
>NW_015317179.1:0-246 GCF_001447785.1 Gekko japonicus
ATGGTTCAGCTACAAACCATGAACCGAACCTCATTTTCATGGTTCGTGCCCATCCTTAGTGTCAGGCATCCCCTGAGCCTGTTGGTCTTTCCTCAGAATGATCTCTGGCTTCTCCTGATCTTCAGCTACAGTGTCTGCTTCTGATTCCAGCCCAGGGGGACTCATGGCACAGGACAAAGCAGATGAGAGGAGAACAATGTAAACTGCTTTGAGCCCCAGGAAAGGAGGGGTATTTTGGGTTGGCCT
>NW_015317180.1:0-246 GCF_001447785.1 Gekko japonicus
TTGGCTGGCAACCAGCTGGAGAGGGAGGGGCAGGGATGAATGATGTTGTGCCAATGCCACGACATCACTTCTGGTGAATATTCAGAAGTCACGTCATGTCACTGCCACGACACTCTAGGATTTGGACAAAAATCTGTGGCTTCACCATTGTTTTGGGCAAAGCCTAGAGTGTCACATTGGCAAAATGATACCCAAAAATGGTGTTGTGCCATAGCCATGCCCACAATGCTACTTTTTTGGCAATTT
>NW_015317181.1:0-246 GCF_001447785.1 Gekko japonicus
TAAGTTGGCTGTGACTTGATGATACTTTTCATCCCCAGAGTTCAGGGTTCTGGCCATTCCACCAGTGCAGCTGTTAGTCTTCACCCTTATGAATTTCAGTGCACAGCAGGAACTGTGGGAGGTGTCCACAGGAAAGATAGGCAACTTGTGGTCCCCAGCAGAGAAGCAGTAGATTTTGCAAGCATCATGTATATATACCCTTAAGACAAATTAGCTGAGAAGGACAACCAAAGGTATAACATGGAC
>NW_015317182.1:0-246 GCF_001447785.1 Gekko japonicus
GGCCAGTTATGCTGGCAGCCCTTGGGATTGCACTGCCAGTAGAAGAGAATCATAGGATCTAACCATGAAGTGTTATGCAGAACTCCCATTTTGATTACATTTGTAGCTGCTTGTGGGGAAAGTATGATAGTTGTAGCTAAAGTGCCATGCTCAACAGAGATCCGTGGAGGGAGAAGCTCCACAGCAAGGATGCTCAAACTCCCAGCCTCAAAGAAGGCAAAAACCAGAGAAGACCTACCTGTAAGC
>NW_015317183.1:0-246 GCF_001447785.1 Gekko japonicus
GCAACAGGAGGGAGGTCCCATGCGTGACACTCTCCTTCCCAAGGCTCCGCCCCCTGAATGGCTTCTGAGCACAGGGATGGGCAACCTCAAGTGTACCCCACACCCTAAGTAAGTACGCCGCTTGTGCCAAGGGAACCCTTTTCCCAGCGAAAACAAATCAGCCAGTGATGCTGTTCAGAACAAGCGTTGACTTTCAAGCTGTTCTCCTGGGGGTCTGGGCTGGGGACCAATGCTCCCTCTAAGCTG
>NW_015317184.1:0-246 GCF_001447785.1 Gekko japonicus
GAGTGACAAAAATGACAGTTCAGAAGTGGCCACAGCCTCTTACATCCATTGAATTCAATGAAATTAGAAGCATGTAACTCTGCTTCTGGCTCCACTGTGAATCAGATGCTTCCCCCACAGATACACTTCACCCAGGAAGACTTCTGCTGGATCAGAGAAGAGGGTCATCTGGCCTAGCGTCCTGTTTCTAACAACAACCAGCATCCTGGAAGGCCACAAGGAGAGAATGCAGTCTGCTGTCCTGTC
>NW_015317185.1:0-246 GCF_001447785.1 Gekko japonicus
CCAATATGAGGAAAGGACAGTTATCTTCTACTTCACGTGGAAGTCAAAGGTTCTTTGGACTTCATAGAGAAGGGCACTTTGGGGTGAACATTTCTGATTACAAACGTTGATCGCAGACCAGTTCTAGTCAAAGCCTTGTATCAAGGGTGAAACTACCCTTCATATTTAATTCCGTGATAGGCATGCTGTGAACTTTGACACAAACATGATCTTGAGGCAAATTTCCCTTGCCCAGAGTTACACACA
>NW_015317186.1:0-246 GCF_001447785.1 Gekko japonicus
GTTGAAAATTTAAACCCATAACACAAAAGTATTAAAGGGAATAGCAATTTAGCAGTCATCATGCAGAAAAAAACCCCATCACCTATTAGAAAATCAGTGCACTTATAAATATGTTTATCAGGAATATATTCTCGCTTTCCTCAAGGCCTCAAGGGGGCCGTTGTCCAAGGAGAGCCCCAAACAACGGCCGTCACCAATATTATATACCTTTCGGATCCAAAGGGACTGTCAATCAGAAATGGGAGG
>NW_015317187.1:0-246 GCF_001447785.1 Gekko japonicus
AACAACAACATGGGGGCTTTGACAGAAGGTTTGTTCAGCTTCCTAAGACACAGAAAGCTATAACTCACGGAAACATAAGATTCAGTGACACAGTCCTTCTGACAACAATCTGAGATGAACTTGTGTGCTCAAACAATTTCGTTCTAGATATTTATCCTCCCGCGATCTCTTTTTATGCTTTTCCCTGCATCTTTTCCAGTTGGAATAGACATTAGTCCCCTAGCCTCCTGAGCCAGTAGGTACCAT
>NW_015317188.1:0-246 GCF_001447785.1 Gekko japonicus
GTGTGTGTGTGTGAGGGGAAACAGGATGGCCTCTATTGGAAGCAGAATCATTAATTAAATGGTCCTTGGTTCTGATCCAGCAAAGAAACTAAAAGGTTTTCACTGGTATGTAGCTGACATGGATTAAGTGGATGGCATCATACCTTCCAAAGCAAGATACATGTATTGGAAGTGGATAATGTATTTTTAAAACCATGGTAATCAGAGGTCCACCAAGTTCTTTACAAACCCTTCTTCTCTCAAAAG
>NW_015317189.1:0-246 GCF_001447785.1 Gekko japonicus
AGAGCACACATCCAAGCATCACCTGGGTCGATAGCATGCAATCCGGTATTGGTAACGTTAACCATCAGCGTTCCCCTTAAGCGAAGTTTGCATGCTGGGATGGTATTCAGATGAGGCAGGCTGTGTTATTATTACACTAAAAGTTTTGTTCTGTCATCGCAAAGGGGGGCCAGTTGGAGAATACTTGCACAGGGGTGGCTGTGATTCTCCTATCTGCACAATTCAAAGAACATAGAGGGCTAAGCG
>NW_015317190.1:0-246 GCF_001447785.1 Gekko japonicus
TGCATGCCAAGCAGATGCTCTAACATTGATCCATGGCCACTCCCCATTTCCTGGGTTAGTATCCAACTGCATCCCTTCCATTTGTGTTATATGCCACATCAGAAGTTCCCCAAGCAACCTTAGAGGGCTGCTCTGGGAAGGGACCAAAGTCCTGATTCATATCCCAGAAGACCTTTGATGGTGTTGAGAGGATGGTCAATATTTACACAGCTTTATCTTCCCAGAAA
This sequence comes from Gekko japonicus, assembly GCF_001447785.1. NCBI lineage: Eukaryota > Metazoa > Chordata > Lepidosauria > Squamata > Gekkonidae > Gekko > Gekko japonicus. Next base: position 228 of record NW_015317190.1, read on the forward strand.
TAAGCCCCTTTGGAGAAGC
>NW_015317191.1:0-246 GCF_001447785.1 Gekko japonicus
GGTGCCACTCGACTCAAACTTTGTTCTGTAGAAGGGGCAAGTCAGCCATATCCACGGTACTTTGCATTGCAATCCTAAGTGATGCCGTACCCTCCTAAGACTGTTGAAATCAATGGCTCAGAAGGGTGTAACTCCACATAGGACTGCACTGCAAATCAGAGACCCAAGGGGGAAAACAATTTGGCAAAGGCAGCAGCCCCAGCCCTTTCCATTTCAGTCCATAACCCGAAGGCTTGAATCCCAATC
>NW_015317192.1:0-246 GCF_001447785.1 Gekko japonicus
AGAACATACATTCGAAAACTAGAACCACTGTCACTCGGATACCTACAGAAGACTTCCTTTCTGGAAGGGAAAAACAACATTGCTAGCTATTATGGTAAAGTGGGCATGCTGCTGGCAGAAGGAACTCAGCAGTAGATGATCACTTAGAAACTTAGTCTATGGTGATAGAGAAAGTGTAAAGGACAGATAGATGGCAGAGCCTGAGGAGTTCATACCTCTCTTGGTGGTGGAAAGTGCCATCAAGTT
>NW_015317193.1:0-246 GCF_001447785.1 Gekko japonicus
GCCCCATTAATGCAATGACAGTCAGTTCTACTTTTCTGCTCTCAGTTTTTCCCTCTTTCCCATCTCTCTTCTTTTGCTTTCTGTCTGCATTGTAATATAGTCATCTGAAACAAAGTGTTCAAGGTTATATCCCATTCCCACCCCCCATCATTCTCTCAGTATTGGTGATGTCTGTGCAGGTTCTTAAATCCTCTCTCTGAACAGCACACAATCCCACTGAAGATAGATCAAGATGGGTAGCTGTGT
>NW_015317194.1:0-246 GCF_001447785.1 Gekko japonicus
CTCCTCCTCCATCCTCTTCCCTCTCCGTTTCACAGCAACGTCTGACGGAAGAGCTGCAGACCATGGAGAACGGCTACCACGACAACCCCACCTTGGAGGTGATGGAGACCTCCTCAGAGATGCAGGAAAAGAAGGTCAACCTGAACGGGGAGCTGGGGGACAGCTGGATCGTCCCGATGGACAGCCTGACGAAAGAGGATCAGGAGGAGGAGGAGGACACACATTTATAATTTCCAAAAAAAACCC
>NW_015317195.1:0-246 GCF_001447785.1 Gekko japonicus
TCCAAAGCAGATATTTTCTCCAGGGGAATTGATATAGGTCATCTGAAGCTCAATTATAACAGCAGGAGATCTCCAAGTCTACTTGGAGGTTGGTAACCCTAGTCAGCAGGCACCATAGCACCCATGGGTACCATGTTGGGGACAGATGCTTTAAGCCCTCACTGTTTTCAGGTGGTGAATAAAATGTTGTAAGGCAATTTTGATTGATATTGCCTTTTGTATAACTAGGAATAAGGCCCATTGTGG
>NW_015317196.1:0-246 GCF_001447785.1 Gekko japonicus
GGCCCCACCTGTAGGCTGGCAACCCCTAGGGCCAACAGACCCCACAAAGGCCAAAGCACCCCTTCCCAGCCGCCCTTCAAGGCAAAGACTCAAGACCCTCTTTCCCAGTCACGGCACAAAGCTAGAGACAGGAATCGAAGCGAACGTTCGCTCCCGTAACTTTCTCCGAATAATCTGGCCTCCGATCAGCAACAAATTCTCCCAGAGGGGCTATTTTTTGAGAAAGGTATGAGGGGCGGGGACAAT
>NW_015317197.1:0-246 GCF_001447785.1 Gekko japonicus
ATTAGGAGATAATTTCTAGACTGAAGTGAGCGATTTACAGGCATTTAGGCATTTCCCCTTTCAGTAATTAAGGCATTGATTCATCACCCTCTCTGCCACCTCTGCTCCACAGTATGCCTTTTATATCTCTTGAGAGAAGAAAGTGAGGATGCTAATGAAAACTATATAGGGCTCCTGGCAGGATCAGTTCCCCCTGCATAGCTGATAGTATGCCATACTGCAGATATATGGCTTTTAAGACTTCTT
>NW_015317198.1:0-246 GCF_001447785.1 Gekko japonicus
CATAATTTGGTTGCAACTTGGTGGCACTTTATTATTATCAGTGCAGTAGTTGGCAGTCTTTCTAGTTTTATTTAACAGGTTAGATATTAACTAGAACAGTCATCTAAATGTAAACATCTAATTCTGAAAAATGCTATTGTGGCTCTACAAATGCCTGTATTGTTCAGCAAAATATCTTAAACAGACATAGGGTTGCCAGCTTTTCAACTGCCCAGTTAGCCACTTGCGGCGTTATGCCCCCCCCCC
>NW_015317199.1:0-246 GCF_001447785.1 Gekko japonicus
TCAATATCTCACTATCACCCAACACAAGTTATTTATGAAAATATAGGCTGAAGCACACAAAAACTATGCCAAATATACTCCAAAGCACAGTGCAAACTACTTTTCTGGGAGTCAACCCTATTGAATAGACCTGAGAAGGAAGCTGAGTAGATCTGCTTAGAATGGCAGTGCCAAGTAAGTGTGGTTGAAATAAGCAGGACCTTTTCCTAAATAAAATGGGAACTCACAGAAGGACATTGACTGGGT
>NW_015317200.1:0-246 GCF_001447785.1 Gekko japonicus
TTTCTCCTCCTGTACTCTGTAACCAAACAGTATAGGACATCCAGCGAACAATGCAGTAGGACCAAGGATAAAAACTTGAATGACAACGTGAGCAACGATGTAATCAGATAGTATAAAATATCCAGTGAACAACTAGAATTGGAATATACACATTGGAATTGAAATACTAGGAATACAAAATTGTATGACATTCCTTAGGACCACAGCTATCAAAGTGGCATCCAGATAACTTTGCACAACTGATGT
>NW_015317201.1:0-246 GCF_001447785.1 Gekko japonicus
AACAGAAAGGCTGCCCTGTCTTACTGTCCAGCTCACCATTTCAGATCCCCTTCCCAAGGTCTCCTCTATGTGCCCCTGGCTACAGAGGTGTGTGTGTGGGGTTGTTTTTTTTACCCAGATCCATGGCCTTTTTGGTGGTGGTGCCTCACCTCTGGTACACCCTTCCCCTTGAGACTCACCTGGCATCCAAACATTTCCTTTTATCCAGGCTTTTACTGTCACTACTGTAACACTCTCTACATGGGG
>NW_015317202.1:0-246 GCF_001447785.1 Gekko japonicus
GGGGTCCTTGCACCTTTTCGTTTCCCAGAGTTCAGTGCAAAGCATCAGTAGTGCTGGAGAACTCAGAACGATCCTCTGGCTGTTCATTTCCTCCACAGGTCAGAGGCACTGGGCTCCTCGGTTCTCGGTCAAGGATCAGAGGTGGAATCAACTTCCCATCAATGTACGGTCAGGCTCCCTCTTCTCCGTGGCCCACAAAGGGTTCCTTGCATGCTGTGAACCAGCAGGCCCTCTGACCCCCAGTGC
>NW_015317203.1:0-246 GCF_001447785.1 Gekko japonicus
ATCACTGAAGCAAAATACAAGATAATGCTATACAGTTGAGTTTATAATATGTTATACTGTTTACACCATTTAACAGTTACTAGTAGTTAGCAACACAATAGTATAGTTATACGAACTGTTTGTTACAAAGCGTCTAACTGTGAACCTTTTCTAATATCAATAGTAATGCAAATGACTGACTGTTTGAATTTGTATTTTATTTTTTATTTTTGTATTGTTGATTTTATATATTGAAAAAAGTAATAA
>NW_015317204.1:0-246 GCF_001447785.1 Gekko japonicus
AAAGGACTGTTCACCGGGAGGGGGGACAGGATCAGTTTCTCCCTCTTTCAAAGAGCAGGAGCTCATAGATCAGCCACCAATTGCAGTCTGTTTCACCAGGGAACACTGGCCAGAAAACACACTCATTGGTTATCAGGGTCCAGCAGCTCAGCCCTAGGATCTCTGACTGGTTGGACAACACTAAAGACATACAGGCTTTTTGTGATGGTCGTAGTTACTTCTGGTATAAATTTAAATGGTTTTTGC
>NW_015317205.1:0-246 GCF_001447785.1 Gekko japonicus
AAAAAATTAGTGAATTAAATCCAAATATAATGGACTTGTCTTCCATATCAGCATGCAGAAATTTAAGCCTTTTGAATAATTTTATGAGATTTTGCTGTACAATTAGCACAAGTATTTCCCTGATTCTGTATGAGCAAGTGCTTCATGAAAAGGACTTCACAAGAAGCACCAATATTAACCTTCCAGAAATCAGGAAAATAAGTGATTTAAAGAGTCCAGTGCATTGGCACCGTGCTTATTTCAACA
>NW_015317206.1:0-246 GCF_001447785.1 Gekko japonicus
CAAGAGAAGTGAAGTGTAGAGAGATCCTTGGAAGGCTTAGGACAGTTTAGTTCATGTGGCCATTTTGAAAATTCTAGGTTTGAAAATTTGATAATGGGCAAGGAGGTTAGGAGAAATACTTTAGCAATGAGGGAGGAATCAGTGGCAGGGCCAGGTAGAATTTCAGTTTTAAAAGGTGCAGGATGGGGATACACAGGGTATTTTCAGACTTGTTTAATATTTATTAGTTGCTGTAGATTTTCCGAG
>NW_015317207.1:0-246 GCF_001447785.1 Gekko japonicus
CAGGGGCCAATTAGAAGCCCTGCTGGAAAGAGCCTCACCCACTTTCTAAAATACCTGGTGGGCACTAGGAAAGATGCTGGTGGGCACCATTGTGCCCATGGTTACCACATTGGGGATCCCTGGCCTAGGGCAGCATTATCCTGGTTCCACCATAATTGTAAAGATGTCCTAAGAGGAAAAAGGTCTAGTGTCGCTTTTCTCTGCATTCTGCTGAAAAAGAGTACAACCCGAACAGGAAATACAACC
>NW_015317208.1:0-246 GCF_001447785.1 Gekko japonicus
AGCTTAGAGGGAACACTGGTGCCCTCCCATTCAGAGGAAGAACTGGACATTGGACTTAGTTTGAAAGTTCCTTCTACTTTGAGTTTGGGATGTCATCCCACCCTCAATTGCAAGGAAAGTTAATGGTGAATGGCTCATCCTTATAGGTCAGGTTTCCCCACGGGCACCATGGCGCCTGCCAGCACATTCCCCTGCCGCTCATCAAGCTGTTCAGAAAGTGGACAGGATCTTTCTAAGGCAGGGCTT
>NW_015317209.1:0-246 GCF_001447785.1 Gekko japonicus
TGCACACATTAAAGTTTCAGTGACCTGCACAGTTTGTGTGAACTGGTGTTCACATGCCTGTTTTGAACGATCCATCCCCCTTCTGCTAGGCAGAAGGGCATTGCAGCTATTCCCCTGTGGCTACTGGATATCCGCCTCCTTTTACTTTGCGTTCGCCAGGATTTCACCTACACATTTTTAAGCACAGCCCCAGCATTGCTCATAATGCATCCAATGACAGCTGCTGCATGGGAGACACACAGCCCT
>NW_015317210.1:0-246 GCF_001447785.1 Gekko japonicus
AACGATTTGAGTGCACATTTGGAAATGCAAGTCGAAATCAAGTCAGGTTGTCCCCAGATCCACTCTCACCACTCCTTCGAACTCACAGGTAGCCTCAGGTTGGGCAAGCCAGACCTTCCTACTCTTGGGCCTCTGCTGATCCCCTGGAGATAACAATCCCGATGTACCCTACAGGGGTTTTGTAAGGAATAACAGATAAAGGCCTGTATCCAAAAACACCACTAAGAAAAATGAAGTACCCTTTTC
>NW_015317211.1:0-246 GCF_001447785.1 Gekko japonicus
ATGTGTGTCCTATGTTGGGGAAGCCTTAAGCCAGACATGGCGTTACTGAGCCCTCTCAAAAATGCCCAGCCAGGCGCCACAACTTTGCAAGCAAAGTTAAGATGCCCAACGAGCGGCAGCAGCTCAAACAGTATAGTTTTCTGCTTACTTAGGAATAAGGCGAGTCTGTCACACAAATCGTTCAACTTGGCCTCAGGCAGGCGGGACAGCTGTGCTACAGAAAAACATCTACTTCTGCTTCGTTGA
>NW_015317212.1:0-246 GCF_001447785.1 Gekko japonicus
AAAGAGGAAACCCCAGTTCTTAAAATTAACAGAATGTTAAAGATGCAACTCTGAATCACTTGTACGTCTTCTTGAGATCCAGTTAAGGTTTATGTTGCATGCTGAACTAGATTGTTGGCTTTTAGTAACACTGATCTGTTCTCTCTTTTTTAAGGGTTTTTTTGGGAAAGGTATTCTTTCAAGAAGTCGACCAGAATATGGTATTTCAGAACCAGCACTGGTTGTTAAGTGGCAAGGTAGATTTGT
>NW_015317213.1:0-246 GCF_001447785.1 Gekko japonicus
GCCAGGCCACCAGTTTTAAGGTCTACCTGCTGGTGGTTTTTTCTGAGTACATTCAGACTGGGAAAGAGACTTCCCAGTACCTTTGTTGTTGATAAACTGAGCCAAGAAACACAAAGAACTCTATTCTCAGGCTACCCAGCAGCAATGAAAGTGTGATTACAAATAAAATAAAACTTTTTAAAAAAGTATTTAGGCCTTAAATCGCATCCTGGGTGTTGCTGCAAACCCTCCTTAGGAGCACAGACT
>NW_015317214.1:0-246 GCF_001447785.1 Gekko japonicus
CAAAAAACCATAAAGTAGTGTCAAAGGTAGTCTTTGATTATCCTTGCCTGCACACCAGCTGTGTCAAGAGATGCTATCCATCAGGACCATTCACTTGCACCAATTAACATGAGGCAGTGACATCAAGCATGGAGAGAGTTCCCTCTTCAGGAACTGGTACAAGGCAGCCCAAAGAGTCTGGTTTTGTTACCAATCTCTGTCTTAAGATAGTTCAGGTTTCTTGTGGATTTCTTGTGGATTCAATTA
>NW_015317215.1:0-246 GCF_001447785.1 Gekko japonicus
ATTATATAGGTAGACTGCTTAGACAAATGGCAGACTTCTTTTTTCCTGAAGCATCTAAGAAATTCCCAAGCAGCAGCTCTTCTCCCCTTTATTTAGCTGTCTGCCAAGGGCATAAGACGATTGTTTCTTTCTTGCTATTACTGAGTGGTACAAAGAGGGAGAGTTGTACCGGAGCTGGGACAACATGCATGGCTCATACCCTTCACTGCCTCTCAGTCCCACACAGCTACCAGCCTGGTCCAAGGG
>NW_015317216.1:0-246 GCF_001447785.1 Gekko japonicus
TACAGAGTACAATCAAAAATCAATCATCTTGCTTTGGCAGCACATATACTAGAACTGGAATGATGCAGAGCAATTTAGCATGGCCCCTGCACAAGGCTGTCACGCAAAGGAACATGGCTACAGCTGCAATTCTTTTCTAGTTCTCCACTACACGTCGTCTTGTTCCTAAGTTCCCTTGTGGTAGTCTTTGTACATTTCCTGTCCATGGATGTTCCTTTCGATAGATACTGTTGGTGAGAACTTATG
>NW_015317217.1:0-246 GCF_001447785.1 Gekko japonicus
GCTGGAACGTATTGCCCCAGAACTGTTCTGTTAACAAGAAAGGACAAACATTGTCAAAGTGAAATAAATGAAAGCCTGTGGCTGCTTCTGCACTGGGGCATTTACCTTCCCCCCGCTCTCATTGCCACTGTGAATGTGGAAATGTTCACAGAAGCAATGAAGCTTCTGCACAGGGGAGTCCCCCATGCTTACTCCTCATGCCTGCCACCCCCTTCCCCATCTCTAGTACTTTTTTGCTGGGTATTG
>NW_015317218.1:0-246 GCF_001447785.1 Gekko japonicus
GGCCCTGGGTCCGGTCCCTGGCAACTCCGGTTAAGAAAAACCTCTCACAGTGCAGAGCTGAGGTCCTTGGGTGAGATGGTCTGATTCATTATAATCGTGCGACATTCGTTGGTGGACATGATCGTGTGCCATCAGGGTGACCCCGGGGTCACTGACTCAGGGTGACCCCAGAGGTAAACAGAGGTAGTCTGCCACTACTTTCCTCTGAACAGCAACCCCAGTCGTCCTGGGTGGTCTCCCATCCAA
>NW_015317219.1:0-246 GCF_001447785.1 Gekko japonicus
CTAGGAAACAGCCTGTGTCTGAAAAGAATGGCAAGGTTCCTAGGAAACAGGGTGTGTTGTATAGTACCTGGAACATTTGTAAGGCTCATCAAAATGGTGGGTGTGGCAGACAGAACCACTGTATTGCAGGAGGATCCCTTGATTTGATAGTTATGGAGTCACTGCATCCCCGGAGGGGATCAGAAGGACGAAGGAGTAATATAGCTTACTTGAACTGCTGCAACCAGAACTCCACACAGCCCTTGC
>NW_015317220.1:0-246 GCF_001447785.1 Gekko japonicus
AAGTACAGTTCAGGCTCAGTACATAACAGCTGCTGTCCCGCCACAAGTTGGCTTCCCTTCCCCATGGATGGATCAAGAGGGCTGGAGAAGGGGCCTACAGACAACAACAATGTAGCATGGAGCCACTCCACAGCCAAACTTGGCCCTGCAGTAGCTCAGGTGGCAGCCCAGCCCAAGCTCCCAACCCCGCCCCTCCTTGGTCAAGTGGCAACCCACCTTGGAGGGGCCCCGGGCCATGGGCATGGG
>NW_015317221.1:0-246 GCF_001447785.1 Gekko japonicus
TCTCACGGGAGCCTTAAGACTGTCAATATCGTCTCTTCTGGCAGGGAATATTCTCCGCGCGGCTTTCTCGGCGTGACATCTGGCTGATTCGCTAGAGGACATCTGTTCCTACGGAGGGGGTGCTGTGATTTTTGGGGGGGAGCTTCACCCGTTGGATTCCTGCCTCAGGGAAATGTGGGCAGCGTTGAAGAGTCTCAGTGCTTTTTAGTTTTTGGGAAAAGATGGCTAGGGAAACAGGACATGATA
>NW_015317222.1:0-246 GCF_001447785.1 Gekko japonicus
CAAGCAGGGGCTGTGCCACCGAGCCATGGACCCTCCCCTGTTGTGGGCAGGATGAGGTTGGGCAGGCAAAGGAGGCGCATTAGCCAAGGGGAGGGCTGAAATCCTCTCTGGTTGGTTGGAACAAGTCAGGCAAATTTTGGCATTTCAGGTGAACTAAAAAAACCCCAGAAGGACATCCCTCCCTTCTCTGGTTTCTCACCTTCCCTGCAGTCTGGCCCATAGTGACAACGGGGCTGTTGGGGGCTC
>NW_015317223.1:0-246 GCF_001447785.1 Gekko japonicus
TTTGTGAGCCAGTTCCTACCCGTTCCTACCCAGAATAATACCAACTACCAATCCAGCTGGATAAACCCAAGAGGTAGATGCCCAAGGAAACACTGTTCACAGTAGGCCTAATATGCTTGGTTTAGGATATACTCACCTCACACTTCCTGGGCATTAATTAGACATCAGTCTTCTATCTTATAACCAGTGAAGGATAATCAAGATACCGTCCAGGTTTGTCACTCTCCTTTTGAGGGACAGGGCTCC
>NW_015317224.1:0-246 GCF_001447785.1 Gekko japonicus
CTTTCCCTGCAAGTTAAATGGCCAGTCCATCCCTGAGTCAAACCAGCTGTCCGTAAACCTCTTATACTGGTTACTTGGGCATGTGTAAATGGTATGGACATATGATCAGCTGCACCACAACTGGTGATATACATCTGGACACTCATTCAAACGTATCCCACTGGTAGCAATGTGAAATGTTTCCTGATTTGGCAAGTGATCTGTTTTTGTGTGCAGATATCAAAAACTGATAAATCACCAGGCCCA
>NW_015317225.1:0-246 GCF_001447785.1 Gekko japonicus
CTCTGCTTAAATACATTTTTACCAAGAATACCAACAGAAATTCACACATGAGAATTGGTAAAAATGGGTAATTTATTTATCAAAATGACCATCCTTCATATTTACAAACTAAACATACAGTTTAAACCACAATTTAAAACAGATTAACAACACATAAATAATAATATATAAACATCTGCAGTGATTAATACACATGCACATAAACCAACACAATTCAACAACAACAAAAATAACTCGGGCAAAGGC
>NW_015317226.1:0-246 GCF_001447785.1 Gekko japonicus
TTCAAGATACCCCAGGAAAAAGGCAGCTGGTGGGTGGGTGTGTACGCGCAAATCAGAACGAAACATCCCCAGTTCTATCATATAGCTTCTAACTTATGTACATATATTTTCAGATGTCAGCTAGAAGATGAAAGTAGAGTTTGAGTAAATGACTAAAGCTTTACATGCTGTGGGGTCTACTGGCCAACTTAAACCCATCAGTATGCCCTCAAAATATCAAGTATCCTAGGTACAGGTTCTTAACAG
>NW_015317227.1:0-246 GCF_001447785.1 Gekko japonicus
CCAGCCATTGGTAAGCGGAGGCGCTGCTGGTACACTCCACCTGCCCGGGCTTCTGGAAAACGGGCTCTCTCCCTCGGTCGGGAGCCCCGCCAGGCCTGCCTGACTAGAGCAGAGGGTGAGACCAAAGTAATACGTTCCGTGTGCCACCAAAAGGGATGCCGCTCCTGTCACTTTGTCGCCATGCCATGCCACGAAAAGTTTGCTGCGGGTCCCGCGACACTGAAAGGCATGGGAGCGGGGGGGGGG
>NW_015317228.1:0-246 GCF_001447785.1 Gekko japonicus
CTGCTGAATTCTATTGTTGCAATCAATCTGCCATTGGTTCTGAGACTTCAAAGTTGGTTGCTTAATGGTTTTATTCAGAATTTTGTATATTTTTGAGATCAAGCCTTTAATGTCGTCAGTTTTATACGCAATAAGCCGTTCAAAGATCGTAGGTGTCTTGGCTGAGCTTTTATTTAGAATCCTTTCTCTTAGTAGGTGCTGGATCTGTAAGTATAGGAACCAGGGAACTTTTGCTTTAATTTTCTC
>NW_015317229.1:0-246 GCF_001447785.1 Gekko japonicus
TTGCTTGTGACTTCCTGCGCCCAGGCATCCGCCGCCGAGTCGACCCAAATTTGATGGAATAGAAGGAGTCGACCTCCTACGGGCGCGGAAAGATAGTCAGGCCTTAGTATTTTTGAAGTCCCTGGTGACTTTGTCGTCCCTGGGAGGGAAGGATCGCCCTGGTCTATTGAAGAAGGAGTTCCTTCGAAATGACTGTCTTGAAGAGCCCCAGGAGGGTCGTCTACCGTCTCTGTTGAAACGAAAGGA
>NW_015317230.1:0-246 GCF_001447785.1 Gekko japonicus
ACCCGGTTCTCCCAGATCAGAGGCCGTGCTCTGAACCACTACACCAAAGTGGCTCTCAGGACCAGGGTGCTGGGGAAGGGACCTTTCAACCACCCCTCCGCATGCTCCTGAAGCAAATCCCTACACTACCTGTGCCGTACCCCACACCCAATGCAAACAGCAGATCAGTGGGGGGAATGTCGAAACCACAGCATACCACAGCCTTAGCCCCTGCCGAAGAATGTGCCATTGAGTAGCAACCAACTC
>NW_015317231.1:0-246 GCF_001447785.1 Gekko japonicus
GAAGAAACAGTTGCATTAAGGGACATAAGCCCGAAACAAAAGCCATTTTGCCAACCAAAAGAACACAACAGCCTTCTGAGTTCTCTTCATCCGGCTGGATGTTAAAAAGGAAGGAGGAAAGAGAACTCTTCAGCCATGATTTCAAGGCCTTTGTCTACATTCTGTGTAGAGTACTTTGCGGTTTTCAGTGGACACAGGTTATGGCAGCAAGTATCAGGTTACAACACTTGGCATTCTAGAAGTGGG
>NW_015317232.1:0-246 GCF_001447785.1 Gekko japonicus
ATGAATGCAAGAAAACAAAAACCAGTTGCGAAGCAGAAACGGTGAGTACTTGTTATTTTTTTTAAAAAACCCTGGGTTAATGCTAAGAAACCGGATGATTAAAATGCAAAATCATAAAGAGAGAAGTCAGAGTCTCTGCCAGGAACAATAATTACTGTGATGGTGATAGGCGGTAAAAGGCCAGTAGTGTTTTCGTGGTGAAGATTAATCGGTTTTGCGAGCAGTGGGCTGGAAGAATCTTGGCCT
>NW_015317233.1:0-246 GCF_001447785.1 Gekko japonicus
CCTTGAAAACCCCACAGGATCACCATAAACCAGCTGTGACTTGACCCTGTTTCATGAGAGACAGTATGCTGAGGTCTGGAAGAGTTCATTTCACCAGGTTCGACATGTTCGTCAATAGCTTTAGGTTCTAAAACAACCTGATCTGGTCACAGTCCCACGTGCCTTTGTACAATCCAGACATGATTACTATAGCCCATTCTATATAGGGCTGCCACTGAAGATGGCTCAACCTCCAGGGTTACCATA
>NW_015317234.1:0-246 GCF_001447785.1 Gekko japonicus
CATATAAAGAGCAACAAAAACATCTTGTTACAGCAAATCTGAGCCTTGTTCTAAAATTCAGATCATGTGATCTTAGGGCAAATCTACAAATTACCAATCCTTAACACTTTACAGTGGAAAGGAATGTCTCTGGACTATAAATTCTGTGACTACTGCCGCAACAGTCTTTTGGGGTAAAATGGGAGGTCATGGCTAAGGTTTTGGCTGGCTGTTTGAGATCCATTACTTTAATCTGTCTGTTCATTC
>NW_015317235.1:0-246 GCF_001447785.1 Gekko japonicus
TTGCATATATGAGACTCTGAACTAGTGCAGAATTGCCAGGGGGTGACTCACCATTGCCAACATTGTGTTTCAATGGGGGGGGGGGAGGTTCATGATTCTCTGGTGGGGAATAACCCTGTTCCCCAGTATGAGAAATAACTCCAGGCCTAGATGTTTTTTAATTTTTATGATGCTTTTTAAAATTCTTGGACATTTAAAGAGATACTCCTTTTCCAGCAAGGGATGGGGGAGAAAAATCATGCCATT
>NW_015317236.1:0-246 GCF_001447785.1 Gekko japonicus
AAGAACAGCTTAAGTAAATTTAGTGTGGTAGTGTGATCTCCAAATGCAGGCCAATCCGCTAGCTGTGGTTAGTTGGGATCGGTCAAACTAGGGGTTGGAAGCATGGTTTGATGTTGGTTTAATACACAAATTTGGTCTTGTCTGTGGTTTAGTGGGACACACCAAGGCGCACATCCTGGCTTAGCTCTGGCTTCTTTCCCATCGTCTTCCCCTCCCAGTGCGCTCCCTGGCCTACGCTGGCACTTG
>NW_015317237.1:0-246 GCF_001447785.1 Gekko japonicus
GAGTGACTAGTTTCAAGGGCAGGTCTGCCCAGCAGTGTGGCAGAGTGGTTTAGCTCCAGCTCTGGGAGAGGGCGGAGTCCCCGATTGAGAGGCCTGTCTCTGGTGACGAGCAAACCTCGTACCATTTAGTCTGACTATTGGGGAAATGGGGGGGGGGATCTTGTGTGTGAGAGGAAATCCAACCTGGTGGCTCTTTTGGTGTTTAGTGTTTATATCTTGTTTGGTGTCGTGGTTAAGTGCGCGTAC
>NW_015317238.1:0-246 GCF_001447785.1 Gekko japonicus
TCAACATGAAATTATAGTATTTCAACCTCATTCAACAATATCACATGTAGGATTTCATGACAGAGAAGAGTGTTAAAATTTCTGGCATTCCAGTATTATACTAGACCTCTATTCAGTTTAATTGATTTATTGCTACAAATGCACTAACGCCTGCATAGACAAGTAGTCTTGCTGTTATTCTTCCTTTGTTGTTCCTTTGCAGAATTTTTTACAAGTGAAAGATCAAAGGACCAAACAGAAGGCTAT
>NW_015317239.1:0-246 GCF_001447785.1 Gekko japonicus
GATGGGCCCATGGTACATGGGGAGAAAAGACTTGAGCCTTCTGCCCTATGCTGTTTCCCTGGACTTGAAACTGTTGTGGATTCAGAGATATAAGGTGCTTTGAAGCACATGGGAGAATCCCTGAGACAATGACAGCCAGTTATTCTCACAAGAAAGAGGGCAATGAAATGTACCAGAAGGTCAAAGGGGGCAGGAGATGGGTTTCAACTCTGAGACAGCCGTTTGCTTACCTTCCAGGTGGACAAG
>NW_015317240.1:0-246 GCF_001447785.1 Gekko japonicus
GGGAGAATTCACACCTTCTACTCGAAATGGGAGAGGGGTGGTCCGGGACTGTCGTGTGATCAGCAAGGGAGGTAGAGGATGGGGATGGGGGGAGGGGAACAGCCCCGCAAAACCACAAAGAAAGAAGGTGGGCCTGAGGAAGGAAAGAGCCCAGCGGTGCGGTGGGCTGTGCACCTCTCTGGGCATTTGTATCTATGGTCTTCCTCCGGTGCGCTCCCGTCCCCTTTTATTCTCAAAACAACCTTG
>NW_015317241.1:0-246 GCF_001447785.1 Gekko japonicus
CAAAATAGCACATAGCAATGGGGGGGGGGGTTTGTGTGTGAATGCAAACATTAAGATTTTGGGCCCAGGCTTAAAGTGCCACAAGTGTAGAAATTTCTGGGCCGGGGTGGCTGTGTCCCACATCCACGCAGTGCCTCCTACTCCCGGGCTGTGCCTTCTGCATATCAAGAAGAGGCTCTGCCCCTGAGCCACAACTCCTCCAAAAATATGTGAAGCTTCCTTATACTGAATCAGATCCTGGGTCCA
>NW_015317242.1:0-246 GCF_001447785.1 Gekko japonicus
TCCTGCAGCTCTTTTTCTACTGGTTATAGGTATTGGGTGTCATCTTACATGGTTGGGGAGGTACATGATAGATGTGACTCACTGAAGGTAAACAGGTCTTGGTAGTCAGGCCCTGGCTGGCTGACTTCCAGGAAACTCTGTGGAAGCTGTAGTAAGTTCTATGATGGAAGAAAAAGAAATATTTTTTTGCTTCAAGTCTAATCTAAAAACAGCTTCGGGGATGGGATTTATATGCATAGAAAATGT
>NW_015317243.1:0-246 GCF_001447785.1 Gekko japonicus
CTTCTGCTATGCATGACCTAAGTACTTTACTTATGGCCGCACTTGACATCTTTTTCCCCGTGTGAGGTGGAGAGGTGTTCACAAACATAGCTTCTGTTCGCCTGAATGACTCCGTTCTGAGTATGTAGCACTTTAAGGCCCTTCTCATGTCCAAGGCGTGCCAAAGCTTCTCTTTGGGATGAGTAGGGTTCGGAGCAAACCATGGCAAGCAGAGTTTTTGCACTCTATGAAACTGTGTATTGATTT
>NW_015317244.1:0-246 GCF_001447785.1 Gekko japonicus
ACTTTAAAGTGTAGTGAGTAAACCCACAAAATAAAACCTTGTTATGCTTTATCGTAAAATAACTTGTAGGGAAGTAGGCATCAGCCTAATCGCCCAGACTAGCCCTCTCTCATCATTGCTTGGAAACTAAGCAGGGTCAGCCAGTGCCAGTACTTGCATGAGAGGCCACTAAGGAAGCATGGGGTTGCTGTACAGAGGAAGGCAATGCTAAACCACCTTTGCCCATCTCTTGCCCTGAAAATCCCA
>NW_015317245.1:0-246 GCF_001447785.1 Gekko japonicus
TAATTTGGCAGCTATTAGAATGCATTAGACACAAGCCTGCAGGCTGAGCTGAAAAGATATAGAGCCAAACTTTTTTTTTAAAAAAATCTACCCATCTAGGGTCTGAAAAACTAATAGAGAATTACACTGAGCTTTGCTTTGTTGGTTTATGAAAGTTCATCCTGTCTAGGGGTGTGCGTTAGGATCTACCCAAGCTGAAAATATATGTGAGGAATACCTTGTTGGCATTTTCCAGGTATATTTTGG
>NW_015317246.1:0-246 GCF_001447785.1 Gekko japonicus
CCCCCTCCAGCACTGGTTTTCTGAGGGTAAGTGCCCCTGAAACAGAGGCAACTCCATTTAGTCATCATGGCTAAAGATAACTGTTGGATCCATGCTTCATAAACTTGTCTAAGCCACTTGTAAAGCAACTAAACTATTGGCCAGCATTACATCCCACAGCAGTGAATTCCACAATTTAGTTACTACTTGAGTGAAGAAATAGTTCCTTTCTGCTTTCACCTAAGCATGAGGCCTTCCTGAAAAAGT
>NW_015317247.1:0-246 GCF_001447785.1 Gekko japonicus
AACCACTACACCAAACTGGCCCTCTAAGCAATCCCTGGCATCTCCAGCTGAAAATGATCTTGGGAAACATGTCAGGGAAGGGCCATTCTGTGCCTGAGACCCAGGAGAGCTTCTGCCTGGTGGAGCAGACGTGATTGGCCTGACTTAATAGAGGCCAACGGTGGATGTTCATATGACTCTCGCTGGTGGAAAACAATGTGCCACCGTGCTCAGATGATACAACCATTTGCCACCCTGCTCAGATGT
>NW_015317248.1:0-246 GCF_001447785.1 Gekko japonicus
TGGACCTCTGCTCCATGTGTTTATCTAAGGACATAAGGACATACAAGCGACAAAAATGAGCGTGGAAGGGCCCAGTGTTTTATGTCTTGAATGCTTTTAAATTTGAAACTTGTGTTTTGATCTTTTTTAAAAAAATTGTCCGCTGGACTATTATAATTTTTGTACTTGCAACTTGGTTGCTGTGTTGTTCGCTGCCTTGTCATCAGAGATAATGTGGGAAAGAAATGCTTAAAGAAGTAAATAAGA
>NW_015317249.1:0-246 GCF_001447785.1 Gekko japonicus
AGCATGCTGGGGAAGGAGGATGCTCGGGCCGGAAGTGACTGTGCCGTCGGTGTTGGGAATGCGGAAGGCATCTGGTCTGCTGGAGAGTCTGCAGGCTGGCTGCGAAGGAAGCCGGGGGAAGACGGCTGGGGTCTCAGAAGGAGACGCTGCTTAAGAAGCATCAGGCAGGAGCCAGGCAGGCAGAGAGTGCAGCTGCAGAGAGCTCAACGGGAGATTGAGGAAGAGGCCCAGCAGGACTCTCGGGAG
>NW_015317250.1:0-246 GCF_001447785.1 Gekko japonicus
TGGATGTTTTTCTGGAGGGAAAGCCAGTTGCTTCTCAGCTCAATTTCGGCTTGACATTTCACTTTAGGTAAAATTGGATGGCGACTCGTGTTCCAGCTGCAGGCCTCAGTTCACTCTTCTGATTGTTGTGCAATCAACATCTCTGCCATTATAAAAATTCCAAAAAAAAATCAATTCAATATGTAGTTCTGTACCAATGATATTTATCATACTGGACTGGGAGATGTCAGGGATAAGTCTAAACAG
>NW_015317251.1:0-246 GCF_001447785.1 Gekko japonicus
GAATATCAGAGCTTTTTTCTGCAACACTCGTTTTTTGGAGTAATTAACACCCCCCCATTTTTATTTACATTTTTTAAATTTTTCTGCAAACCTGGAGGGTGCCCCACGTTTGCAGAACTACCTGGTTTCAGGCAGCATGGCCCCAATCCACTGACTGAGATATTCAAAGATCGCTCACAATTTACAATTACAATATGACATACTAGGAGTAGTGCCTGTTGTGGGAAGAAATACAAAGAGATCTAG
>NW_015317252.1:0-246 GCF_001447785.1 Gekko japonicus
TGTCCAGCAATGCAGTAGCAGCAACAAAAGAGGTTTTTATGAAGGATTCCACACACTTGCAGTAAGAGGAGGGTATTTTCCTCTTCTGGTTGCATATAGGCTAGGCGAAAGGAAAGCACATGAGAAACTGACCCCCTGATTCCTCTCCCTTACCCTCTTCCCCTTTTTTTGGTGTGCGCCATTTCCAAATTGGCATTCCAAACTGGAGTTGCAATCCCAGAAGAAGGGTGGGTGTCTGAGCTTGCT
>NW_015317253.1:0-246 GCF_001447785.1 Gekko japonicus
GCACTCTGGACAGCTTGGCCTTGACCATCGCCACTGCAGAGTGGTACATGGAGGGCAAGACTTGCCAGCTCAGGATCCTTTGTGAGGGGATGTAATACCATGGAGCAATGTAGCGCAGTAGCCACATCCTCCGTGATGGACATTCACGGCAACCATCTCACTGACGAGATGAGTGAGTCTCCTGGGTCTTCCCCCTACTCCTTTTGCTTGACCTCCCTGAGGGTGGCCTGCCTGTGGCTGGAGGTT
>NW_015317254.1:0-246 GCF_001447785.1 Gekko japonicus
GAACCTCAGCAGAGTATAATGCCATAGAGAACATGCTCCAAAGCTGCCCGATCGGGGGAAATGGTCTCTGGAGTCTGCAGATCAGTTGTGATTTCAGAAAATCCCCAGGTCTCACCTGCAGGTTGGCAGCTTCCTCTGTACAGAGCCTGCCCACGTGCAAACTGTATGCTGGGCTGTCAAACATTTGCATATTATTTATTTATTATTTGCACCAATATCCCATCCATCCCACGGGCGGGCTCAGGG
>NW_015317255.1:0-246 GCF_001447785.1 Gekko japonicus
TCCAATCTCTTCTCTTCTTCTTCTAACACCTGGACTTCCCAAAAGCCCATGTCCACCGGGTCTGGAGCAGAAACAGCAGAGGCACTCACCTGGGGCACCAGCGGGAGCTAGGTGCCATTGGGCAGCGGTAACATCCAGGAGATGGGGTGAACGGGCGGCAGAGAGCCGGACCGTGATGCTGCAGCTGGTGGCATCACGGCAGGGCAAAGCAGATCCCAGCTCTGGGAACAAGACGGTGGCAGCAGC
>NW_015317256.1:0-246 GCF_001447785.1 Gekko japonicus
CACACACGCACACAAAACATATTTTTGTCTCTGAAACGAGCTTTTCAGGCAGTACGGTTTGGGAAGGGGTTCTGAGAGGCTCGACTGCCTTCTCTTCACAGGGGAAAGACAATCTCCCTCGAAAAGGCCGTACACAGAAAATTACTGGGAATGAAAGGCAGTCGTGTCTTGCCCTGCACAGTCATTGCTGTTTGCATCTTTCCTCTGAAAATGTCACTGTTTCATAAGAACATAAGAGAACATAAG
>NW_015317257.1:0-246 GCF_001447785.1 Gekko japonicus
TTAAAATCTTTGTATGTCCTAAATTCCTGGACTCTGTCTGAATTCTACTAATGTCATAAATGCTGCTGCATGGAGGACATGTGATGTTATGAATGTGCATGCCTGCTGCAAGTAGATCTAGTGCTGCACTCAGTAAGATGAACAAGTACCGCCTTGACCTGGATAGCCCAGGCAAGCTCGGTCTCGTCAGATCTCAGAAGCGAAGCAGGGTAAATTCGGGATGGGAGACCTCCTTGGAATACCGGC
>NW_015317258.1:0-246 GCF_001447785.1 Gekko japonicus
ATAATTGCTGAAGATCAAACTGATATTAAGGGGACAGCTAAAGGGTTCAGTTTAAAAGTTAGTAACTTTATTTGGGAAGGTCAGATTGATCCTAAAGCACAATTGCCTAGACCATAAGGGGCCAATTTTTCTTGATTCCATTCACCGGAAGCTCACCCTGGGCTATGCATTAATTCTGAGTTCCATTTGGCTCTGTACCTCTTTCATTTTTTCCCCCTTTCCAAACCACAATTTTGTTTTGTGAGT
>NW_015317259.1:0-246 GCF_001447785.1 Gekko japonicus
GTCACCCAGCTGGCTGCACGGGGAGGAGGGGGGGGGAATCAAACCCAGCTCTTAACCAGTATGCCGAACCGGTGAACAGCCCAGAAGCCCGGGCAGCTGAAGGACGAGGAGATGGAGGAGAAGCTTGGGAGTTGCCCCTCTTTCCAGGCAACATCCAAAGCTCTGAATGTACCGGGGGATCCTTCTGGGAGAGGAAGCCTCCATCCACTCTCCATAGACACAAGGATTCCCAGAAGGCCCCCCCCC
>NW_015317260.1:0-246 GCF_001447785.1 Gekko japonicus
GCTGCACCTGTGGTTCCTTCGGGGAGCTCCGTCTGGGGTGCTGCCCTAGCTGCAGAGTTGGGTCTTGGGGAGGAGCAAAGGCAGGTCCGTGACCAGAACAGCCTGTGGGGTCTTGTGCCTGCTGGGCGGGGCAAAGCTCTAGTCTGAGAGGGGGTACGCCTGCTGGTGAAGTCTGTCCTCGAGGAAGGGAGGGAGGGCGGACCTCCTCTTTCCCCCAGGTTGTGGGCTGATGCAGCGAATGCGGCA
>NW_015317261.1:0-246 GCF_001447785.1 Gekko japonicus
AGTATGGCACACTGGTTGCCTGCTGGACCACACCTGAGGCGATCTGGGATCAGATGTGTAATCTACCATGACGCATTGTGCTTGATGTTAGGGTAATCCTTCTCTAGCCAATCTCACAGGGCTGTTGTGAAGATGAAATTCTAGAGGGGGGAGCTAGGGTTAGGTTTAGGGATGGATACCCTGAACTCATTGGATGGAAGGTGATTTAAAAAGATTCTGTAAATTCATCTGAAAAAGTGAGCAGTG
>NW_015317262.1:0-246 GCF_001447785.1 Gekko japonicus
AGCTGTGCTTGGGAGTCCAGCTGGACTATTTCAGGAATCTACCAATGTCATAATTGAACTGGGGGGCTTGGTTATGCTATCCCTGTGTTTTTACAAAGTTTATTCAGCAAGATATAAGATGCCAGACACACATACCCTGCAGTGGGGGTGGGGGTCCCCCGGTTTTTGGGTGCTTCTCTCTTCTGTCGGCCAGCTGGCCGGTGGGGGGGGAATTACTCCCCCCCCAAACAGTCAAGAAGCTGGAAA
>NW_015317263.1:0-246 GCF_001447785.1 Gekko japonicus
AAACTCATGTTGTTTTCAGAAGGTCATTGAATGTATGCCAGGCTTCCTGAGAACAATCTCTAGTGAGGAGATGTCCAGCTGTGTTGGAAAGGCTTCACTGCAGCTGTTTTGAGCTACATTTCTCCACCGATACCCTGCGGTTTATTTATTGAGATATTCATACCCCGTTCATTCAGGTGGAGACCCAAAGTGTCTTAAAGTATCATTCTGTTCTCCATTTTCTCCTCATTGCAACAAGCCTGTGAG
>NW_015317264.1:0-246 GCF_001447785.1 Gekko japonicus
AAGAGGGCAACCAAGATGATTAAGGAGTTTGAACGTCTTTCCTATGAGGAAATGCTAAAATGACTGGACTTTTTAGTTCAGAATAAAGATGACTGGAGGGCATGACAGAGATTTATAAAATTATGCTTAGGGGAGAGAGAGTGGCTAGAGAGAACTTATTCTTCCTCTCCCAAAATACCAGAGCTTGGGAGCACCCAACGAAGTTGATAGGCAATCAATTCAGGATGGACAAAATGAAATACTTCT
>NW_015317265.1:0-246 GCF_001447785.1 Gekko japonicus
GGACTACCACTTACTTAATCTTCTGTCTGGAAATGGAAATCACTCTGCCTTGCAGTTGCCAAATATATCTTGGCTGCACGAAAAAGCCAAACTTAATTCAGTTCTTTCTTAAACATGTAGCAACTGTTGTTTTAATTTTAACCTGATATTTTACATTATTTTTATGTATTTAATATTTATGTCTGTATGTATTTAATATTCACCTCATCCTAAAGTGTTGAATGTTTTCCTTTCTCAGTGTATTCC
>NW_015317266.1:0-246 GCF_001447785.1 Gekko japonicus
TTCCCAGTTTGTGCCCATCCCTACTGATGCCTGGACAGCTTCGACGCACCAGGAGCTTAGCAGTTTGTGCTTGCCCTCCTGAAAGAAGTTCCAAGTAGGGGGCTATGCTATCCCATAAGAACAGCTCCCATTGCATCATACAGCATCCATTACTGGAAAGATAACTGGCCCAACAGAGCCTGGATGTATGGCCTTAAACACCGGATTGGTGGCTCTTGGGGAAGTAGAAGAGGCTGAGCATAATCA
>NW_015317267.1:0-246 GCF_001447785.1 Gekko japonicus
AAGAATAGCTACCATAAAAATGAATATTTAAAGAACTTGATAAATTGGTATAATAATTTATGTGGGAAAACAAAAAGCCAAGAATTAAATTAAAAGCCCCACAAGATGCAAAGGAAAGAGCTGGATTTGCTTTGCCAGATTGGCTTCTATACATTGACCTGGGTGAGAGAATAAATTACTTTGCAAAATACAAGGCTATTAAAATTAGAAGGACACGATTTATTATTGGGATGGCATGCATTTGTG
>NW_015317268.1:0-246 GCF_001447785.1 Gekko japonicus
TGAAACTTTTACTAGTCATGTGCAGAAACTATGTACTGACCGCCATCCAATGGGAGAATGATCTTGAGAGGTTCTGTGAGATTCGGCATTCATTCAGCCCTCTAAAATACACCCCAAACTATAAAACATTGATTGTGACCATAACTTTAAAAGACAACCTAATCAGTAATACACCGAGCGTCACATTTCACATGTTTGAAGATAATAATATTTTGCCCAAGTCCACAGAGCTTGATCCAATACAGA
>NW_015317269.1:0-246 GCF_001447785.1 Gekko japonicus
GTATAAATATTTTAATAAACGAATAAATATTCAGTGGAGTGGTAAGAGAGAGACAGGATCCATCCCACTGTGTGCCACAACCAGCAGATATTGTCACCTGCAAAGCAAATACTTTTGGTGGCTCGACACCTAGGTGGCATCAAAATGTCCCATAGACAGAAAAACTCACATTGTTTGAATACATGGTTCAACTGTCCACTCCCCTGTTGAGTTTGCAGCTTGTTCTCTTTTTTTGAGTGTTTTCTT
>NW_015317270.1:0-246 GCF_001447785.1 Gekko japonicus
CACCGCCCCACGGGGTCCACCTCACCTCGAGAGGCCGGCAGCCAAAAGGGCAGGGCCCTCGCCACGCTGCCCCCTTGTGGGGAAGACAGTCACAGCATAACTAGAGGTCAAGAACTGCACACGTTCGCCAGCTATACTGCAGTTGCTGGCTCCTGATGGCAAGTCGCGTCTAGACGCGCAGCAGGGCCCAGTTCGGTTTGGCACCACTGCATGGGAGGAGGAGGAATTCCTGCCTTCTCTCCTGTG
>NW_015317271.1:0-246 GCF_001447785.1 Gekko japonicus
TCTCTTCTTCAGCGGGGAGCACTTCCCCCAGAGCAGGAGCCCGAAAGGGAAGGTTCGCCCAAGAGCTTCCCGGCCCCACTCCTGGTTTTGGCCGCAGCAGACCGACGAACAGGGCCCTCCTCTTGAGCTCTCCCTCCTCTGCCAACAGGCCCTTGGCAGTGCCCTCTCGGGGGCAACCTTTCCGTTTACTCAGGGCCTCCCTGGGCTTTGGGTCAGCTTTCCGGAGCAGCAGCAGCAGCAGCAGCA
>NW_015317272.1:0-246 GCF_001447785.1 Gekko japonicus
ACTGGTAGGCCACTGTGTGAAACAGGATGTTTGAAATAATGAACCACTGGTCTGATCAAAAAGGAAAATTTTTCATGATCCTAAGGAATTTGGCATCCGGTATCAATTTCTAAAACTCTGTATTTCCTAGGAGAAATGTGACTAGTGCAGAGAGGGAAAGGATGACAATCTCACACACCCCAGTTGCCACTTCGACTTGATCACGGTTGGGTGTTGTCAGGGCTAGTTTAGGGCAGGAACGCACAG
>NW_015317273.1:0-246 GCF_001447785.1 Gekko japonicus
GGCGTCTCTTAT
This sequence comes from Gekko japonicus, assembly GCF_001447785.1. Lineage (NCBI taxonomy): Eukaryota > Metazoa > Chordata > Lepidosauria > Squamata > Gekkonidae > Gekko > Gekko japonicus. The sequence goes on from NW_015317273.1 coordinate 13, forward strand.
GTTCTTATGTTAATTTCTCTTGTTTTTTGCATTGAATCCTGATGGAAGATGCTTTTTCAGTGAGTGTAGGAGTCTGTCCCCCAGAACATGATTCCTCACTTAGTAGAAGGAAGTCAGAGGATCTGACAATTTTTCTGTAGTCATTTTCTTCTCTCTTAAGCTCAGTTTATTACCCCCAAAAGGCACCTGTGCATTAAAGTTGTAGATGCAACCAAAAATGACCCAGCCACAGGT
>NW_015317274.1:0-246 GCF_001447785.1 Gekko japonicus
CCTGCTGCCTTCAACTTTGCCTAGCGTTAGGGTCTTCTCCAGTGAGTCAAAGTACGATAGCCTCAGCTTACTCATTTTAGCTTCTAAGGAGTATGCAGGCTTGATTTGATCTAGAACCCCACGGAGTTGTCTTTTGGGCAGTCCACGCGGGATCCGTGAAACTCTCCTCCTCCAACACCCCATTTCAAAGGGATCTGATTTCCTCCTGTCAGATGTCTTCACTGTCCAGCTTTCACACCCAGACAT
>NW_015317275.1:0-246 GCF_001447785.1 Gekko japonicus
ATGGCTCCAGCTCACCTTCCTCCATTTCACACTCCCTTTCCTTGGCTCCTGGGTGTCTCTTAGCTGTGCTACCCATCAGAGCAATCCCCACCCACCTACAGGCAACCCCCACAGTCCTTCTGGCCCCACCCTGTTTCCATCTGGCCAGGCTGCTAGGAGCATTCCAATGCTACCTGAGCCCCACGTAGCTGTCTGAGTGGCCACAAGCAGCACCTCAAATTGATCCTGGAAGCAAATTGGGAGCCA
>NW_015317276.1:0-246 GCF_001447785.1 Gekko japonicus
GCAAAACCTCCACTTTGCATTTTAACAGTGTTTTCTCTGGGAAGAGAACAGGCTTGGGAGGAGGAAGACCGTCCGTGGCTTTCCAGGCTCCCCTCAGCTCACCTTCATAAACATTTGAATAGATGTAGCTAGAGACAATGGGGTGGCCATGACACCCTCTCTCCCCCCTTCAAGCAGGGAACAGAGTTTTGGGTGAGTAGACTGCTAGATAGTCTATAGGAAGAAGATTCCTGGAGATTTCCAGGA
>NW_015317277.1:0-246 GCF_001447785.1 Gekko japonicus
CTGATCCCATCAGATCCCAGAAGGTAAGCGGGGTCAGCCTGGGTTAAAATTTGGTTGGGACTGTTGCACAGAGACAGGCAATGGCAAACCCACTTCTATTCTTCTCATGCCTGGGAAACCCTACAGGGTCGCCACAAGCCTGCTGCGACTTGATGGCCAAACTCCCCCTCCCCCCAAAAAAATTAAGCCAAAGAGGCATCTATCTCTCCCATTCTTATATTAAGAAGAAGAAGAGGAGGAGGAGAT
>NW_015317278.1:0-246 GCF_001447785.1 Gekko japonicus
TATTGGGATTCAGGAATGTTGGGAAATACTGATTTTTTTGTGTCCAATGGACCCGGAAAAAAGCTGATTTCTTCCCCACACACCCTAGTGGCATCCCCATGAGGGATTTTGCAATGATGGTGAGCCCAGCCAATGAGCACTGAGCTAGCTTTCATTTGTATAACCCTGCCGTTTTGTCTGTACAGTCTCATTCCACACTCTGTACCTTGGTCAAGTTTGGAGCAGTGATGCTTTGTATTCTTGGTG
>NW_015317279.1:0-246 GCF_001447785.1 Gekko japonicus
TCCCCGGCAGCATCTCCAGTTGAAAAGGGCCAGACGGTAGGTGGTGCCAAAGACCTCCGCCTGAGACCTCGGAGAGCGGCTGCCGGTCTGAGCGGACAGGACTGACCTTGACGGGCCGGAGGTCTGATTCAGCAGAAGGCGGCTTCGTGGGTTCGTGCGTTCCGTCCTTGGAGCTGAGCGTGAGCCCTCGGCCCTCGGCTGTTCAGTCGGGCAAGGATGCGTTCTCCTTCCCGCGTGCAGAGTAGA
>NW_015317280.1:0-246 GCF_001447785.1 Gekko japonicus
TATTATTGTCTCTTCTTGTTCCAGAGATGCATGCTTGTGGATCAAGGGCCTGTTCTAAACTTACCGGTAAATGCCAACACTTTCCAAATTCCTAACATTTCCCATGACATAGCATTTCGTGCCATCCTCTCCCTCTCTCAGCGCTCATCTGGTGAAACTGATCGGCAGTAGCTTAAGGATGGACAAAAGAAAGTGCATTTCACATGAGGCACCGTTAATATACAGACGTTTTTCTCACATAAGACA
>NW_015317281.1:0-246 GCF_001447785.1 Gekko japonicus
CATAAGACTCCAGCCCTCTTTATCTCCTACTCCTCACCTTTGCTAGGGCACAAACTGTCCTCAAAGAGACTGTCCAAGTGGATTGTGGAGACGATTGTGCTATGCTACCTGTTGACTAAGGAACCACTCCTGGGGCCGCTCCATGCTTATTCCACCCAGGCCTTAGCCATGTCTACAGCCTTCCTGAAGGGTGCACCACTTTGTGACATTTGCAACTCAGCAACTTGGGCCACCCCTCACACATTT
>NW_015317282.1:0-246 GCF_001447785.1 Gekko japonicus
TTTCCAGGGTGGAGCCACGTGTTTGGTTGGTACTCACCTGTGTATGCCCATGTTCATTCCTGGCCCTTGTTACAAAGTACAGTTTCCCAGGAATAGCTCTACACCCTTGGCTTCTGTAGCCTTTAAGCTGGGTAGTCTCTGCCCCTTCCTTCACATGTGTTGGTTGCAAGACATGCAAATAGGCCTGAGATGAAATATTGTATTGGTGTTGTGGCTACCAGTGTCATGTATAGACCAGTGTCCTAA
>NW_015317283.1:0-246 GCF_001447785.1 Gekko japonicus
ACAGCATCACCAGAATCATTTCATGTCTACTGAGGCACGTTTCTTGTTTTAGAGTGTTATGATTTGATTGATTTTACTGGATTGTCCCCTGGTTCTGAATATTTAAGTTAGGGTTGCCAGCTCCGGGTTTGGAGATACGTGGAAATTTGAGGGTGCAGCCTGCAAGAGTGGGCTTTAGGGAGGGGAGGGAGATCCAGGCCCCACCTGGAAGTTGAGGAAATGTAGAAAAACACCGTGTTAGAACAA
>NW_015317284.1:0-246 GCF_001447785.1 Gekko japonicus
GCTCCGTTCATACCAACGTGCAGGATCAGGTCGTACGAGCCCTTCTCCGTGTCGCGCTGCAAGCGAGGCAGGGACTGGGGGTTCACCTTGCCCATGTCCCCGAAGACGGCAAAGCGGGGGCTCCAGCCGGTGCCGTTCGGCAAGGCCCGGAAGCTGAAGACTCGACTCCAGCCCTCTGGGCTCCCACAGCGGTAGGCTGCAAGGGAAGACAGGAGCAACTCAGGAGGGTTTCCAAGAGGCCTTTGC
>NW_015317285.1:0-246 GCF_001447785.1 Gekko japonicus
ACCATAAGATCACAGATAGGGGATCCCTGCTACACTTTGGATCCTTTCATGTTAGGCACTTAAAGATCAATCTACCATATGGGCAATTCCTCAGAGCCAAAAGAAATTCTACAAGGCGATCAGATTATGAGGAAGAAACAGAGAGGTTATCCAGAATTTTTGAGGCTAGAGGATACCCAAGTTGGGTAATAAACAATGCTAAATACAGAGCAGACCGCAGAGATCGCAAAGAGCTATTTGAGGCTA
>NW_015317286.1:0-246 GCF_001447785.1 Gekko japonicus
TGGGCAACAGAGGGTTCTATGCTTTGAAGGCAATCCTTGTACCCACGGGAGAATCGCTATAGCTGCAAGAAGTAGGGAGCTGAGGGTGATTGCTGTGGAAGAGCAGCCAACTTGAGTCCCGTGAAGGGGAGGAAAAACACCCTGGGAATGTTTCCTTAAAGACTCGGGCCTGGTCTAGTCATGCGGAAGAACAACACAGTTATAAGGGGGCAGCATGGCAAAGGGGTGGAATGGGCTGTAACCACT
>NW_015317287.1:0-246 GCF_001447785.1 Gekko japonicus
AGCCTTTCAAACCCAGGTGACACAGGTACCTATGCTTCCAGCTTCAAAAAACAATGGGAACTGAAGGTCTACAGAGGGGTGAAGGATGCATCCATCTTGCGAAAGATTTCTTACCGAGTTCCTCTGGGCTTGTTCTTTCAGAACTTCCAAGGGCCGGTCTGGCTGGGGCACTGTGAGCGCCGGCACTCCTGGCTACAAGTGAAGCCAAGAAACGAACAGTCAACGACCTTACAATATAGCTTGCGG
>NW_015317288.1:0-246 GCF_001447785.1 Gekko japonicus
AGCAACAAGAACATCTTATAGAACCCATTGTGCGGACCACAGAATCAGCTGTGTGGCATGCTGAGTTAATTTGTTGTTTTGAGAGCTTGACAGCTTCTGCTTGAAGAGCCTTAGCTAAATTTCTCTTGTCCTCAGGTAAGGACTCCAGGTATGTGGACATCTTCTTCCATAAGAACAGTTGGTATGCTGATAAGATTGCAATCTTAAAGGTTAGGGCAGCTGAAGAATATGTCTTCTGACCCAGAC
>NW_015317289.1:0-246 GCF_001447785.1 Gekko japonicus
CAACCCAGAGCTGGCAACCCTACCTGGGACTTGGTTGGGCTGAGAGAGAACTGTTGTCCCATAGTCTCTCATTGAGATTCATTACGGAGTACTGACCTGCTTGTGGGTCTTCCCGAGCTCCATCCCGCACCACAGTCACCATGCCACACTGGATAACTGCTTTATTTGGGTTTCCGGTCATGTTTCCCTACCAGTCACCAACCTCATCTTCTCCTACTGTTCTTCCCTTTCTCCATCACTCCAAAA
>NW_015317290.1:0-246 GCF_001447785.1 Gekko japonicus
TGTTGGTCTTCAAGGTGTCACTGGACTCAGACTTCGTTCTTTGTGGACGTGTGCTCCTTTTTCATGTTGGAAGGGCGTGTCCGGAGCACTGCCTCCGTTCTAGCTGTTTAGTCACAGCTCTGACCTTTTCCCTTCTGAAGAAAGCCCTTCATGTTTGGCGTGCCACTCCCCTAAGGAAAACAGCTGGTGCTGCGTGCCCCAGAACCGTAATTAGAAAATTAAAACAACGTCCTCTGCAGAAACAGC
>NW_015317291.1:0-246 GCF_001447785.1 Gekko japonicus
AGCACATGTCACTCAAATGGTTGCTGGCTACACTGTGCACAAGCTACAGTCACACAAGGTGAGCGACTCAGGGAGTGTTGTGCATGTCTGTCGCAAACACACCACCTGAGTGACTTGCAGAAGGCACTCAGTCAGTCACTCAAGCACACACTGGCCAAGGGACTTGGAAGGTAGTGCTCAGGACAAAGATTTGTGCACTCACCAGCCAAGTGACTAGGGGAGGGTGTCTACAGGAGTAACTCACAG
>NW_015317292.1:0-246 GCF_001447785.1 Gekko japonicus
CACAGTTTCCACAGCCTCTCTGGGATCTGCTGAAAGTGTGAGACATTTATTATCAGAACATGTAAGAAAGTAATGAGAGACTGTTGAGCAGCAGTCTAAATATAAACTGAGGCGATGTGCAGAATTTTAATTTCCATGAAGCTGTACAGGCATTTATAACATCTGTTTGTTTGCAAAGCTATGTAACATTCCCAGAGCAACAATGTGATTTCTTCCACACATGTATGCATGCAGACATGTATACAC
>NW_015317293.1:0-246 GCF_001447785.1 Gekko japonicus
CGCTTCTTCTGCACCCTGTCCCCTGTATGGAGCATTCTGTCAGAATAGTAGCTAACGAGTATTTGGGGAATAAACGTGAAGATTTAGTGAGACTTTCTGCAGGAGATGGCATATGATCGCGTCTGTGTCTTTATGAATGTCTGCGGAGCCCTCTGCTGGACAGCATGTCTACCGTTTCAAAATGCAAGAGAAAAAGAAAGCAGCGCCTAATTCATACGTGTTGGAAGTGAAGGACTTTGTGCTGTC
>NW_015317294.1:0-246 GCF_001447785.1 Gekko japonicus
TTGCATGTGATTCTTAAACAGGCTTTTGCATTTTCCACTTATATAATCTGATTATAAGGGCACATTGGCAAGACAGTGCCTTTTAATTTAAGAATTACTTTAGCTTTCTGATGTGCATGAATAACAAACACATATGAACACAAATAGCACGTAAGATGCTCAAAGGTGTTTTTGATGTCTTCCATGACAACCATGTGTAACATTAGTAGCAGCAGTAAATCCTATACCCCAATTCTTTTTGGAAAG
>NW_015317295.1:0-246 GCF_001447785.1 Gekko japonicus
CCGGAATCGAGTCTCTCCAATCGAGAGGGCTAGAGGTCGCAGTGGAGACAGAGCTGCTGCTTCTGCTGTTGCAAGAAGACCAGCGGGCGCCGCCCCCCCAGCCTGGCATGTTATAAGCCTTGGAGAGTCAAAGCTCTTTCTGTCAGACCTCAATGGGACATGAGTATTAATTGAATGTAACATGAGAATGACGAAACACATATCAATGAAAATCGAGGGTATGCTGCAATGTTCCCTCTAAGCTGT
>NW_015317296.1:0-246 GCF_001447785.1 Gekko japonicus
AGCGTCTTAACCACTTGAGCCACTGTATGGTTTGTGAGCTGGGTGGGAGGTTTAATGTGAATATTATAGTACCTGTCCTCAGAAGGATCAGCCGGACAGGCAGGTGCCAACCTTGCAAGCATTCCAGAAACCCTGTAAAGCGGAGCTTTTCCAATGTACCTTTGGTGACTCATGAATGAAGGCCCGTCACAGTGATGGGCAACAAGTAGTGGTTTGCTTTCGCTTTGTTTCTATGTGTTTATGTTG
>NW_015317297.1:0-246 GCF_001447785.1 Gekko japonicus
CAATATATAGCTGTTTCATTTGTTCATTGTATTGCCACGTTCCCCACTTCCCAGTAATCATGGGATTTAATTTCCTTCGGATGAGACAGAGTACTGGAAATCTAGGGTGCTTTACTTACCCCTGTGCAAGCAGAGCTTAAGTAACAAACAGACACTCCAACAAGGAAGCCAATCTGCTCTCCATATCCAATGCCAGGCCCCAGAGAGATCCCCAGGTCCTCAGAGCTTTCAACCAACTCACAAACA
>NW_015317298.1:0-246 GCF_001447785.1 Gekko japonicus
TCATACTGCCCTGTAATCATTTGCTGAACTACCTTAATCACTTCAAATTAAAACTCTTAAGGATGAATGAAAGAGTATTTTCTAATAGCCTCTTTGCCTGGATTAATAAACTGCAATTAGTTTCCTCACCCCGTCATGCACCCATAGTAACTATCGTACCTTGGAAATATTTTCCCTGTTCTTTGATTCTCCCCAACCTCTGAATCTCCACTCACATCAATATGTCTGAATCAAGCTTGCAAGGTT
>NW_015317299.1:0-246 GCF_001447785.1 Gekko japonicus
CATCAGCCTTTTGGATAACACAAGCACATTCAGGAAGCTGGTATGCCACTTTTCAGGACAGTTTTCACGATCTGGCCCAACTTTACCGAAGTGTGTTTTGGCCGTATTGGATCCAGTCCTTCCTTTTGGTTTGTTTGTAGAGCCCCACCTACGTCAAACAAAGTGCGAAGTTTTCTCCCCTGATGAACTTACATTCCATATTTTAAGATAGCAGTGAAGCTGGGGGTAATCAAGGGCCGCATATAC
>NW_015317300.1:0-246 GCF_001447785.1 Gekko japonicus
AAAAAAAAACCCTGAAACTTAAAGCGGTTGCTAGCACCATTAATACCAAATAGGGGCTTAAATAAAGTCAGGTAAGAAGCAACTCTTGCACTAAGGGAGCTGAGACAGTCATTCCGTCTCACGCTTTAAAAGACAAAGGAAAGAATAAAAAAGAGATTGTCACTTGTGCTGGTAAATCGGACGTTGAGCCGCAGGCTGTTGCCGCCAAGAGGACTCCGATTTCAGCGATAGACCCGTTTCCAGCGC
>NW_015317301.1:0-246 GCF_001447785.1 Gekko japonicus
CAGCCCTATCCCAGCAGTCTCTTGCCTTTAAAGAATCAGGTCAGTGGTAATTGTATATAATGAATGCTGCGGTCCTACATAATGCTGAACATGCAGTATGCCACCAACACACGCAGTCTGAGCAGGCATGCATCGGATTGCGCGGAACGTTCCTCTAGGCGTGTACAGAGTGCTTTCCCGTGATTGCCGATCAGCTGCTTCCTGTTCCCATGGCCCAGGATTGCTGGGTCTCCCTGGGCCACCAGC
>NW_015317302.1:0-246 GCF_001447785.1 Gekko japonicus
ACTGATCTGGAAATTTCAGCTTCACGATTTTTCATACAGACAGTCAGTGTCACTAGTCCAGTTGATGAGCGAAAGCTTTTAGAACAACTGAGAGGCCTTGCAGCAGACTGTAACATACCACTGATAGTTTATCATCCCGCTTTTATATACTTCGATCAGTACCTTGTGATAGCTCAGAACACCATTCAGAACGTCGTGATTGCTACTGGAGCCATGTTACTTATTTCCTTGCTGCTGATTCCCAAT
>NW_015317303.1:0-246 GCF_001447785.1 Gekko japonicus
TTTTCACCCACAGAATGAAACCAGCCCAGAATATTCTCCCCTCGACTTCCAAGAGGTAGGTAACCTGAATGGTGTCTCTTTAAGAATATAAAAGAAATGGGTAAAGCACTGCTGGATCCAACCAGTAGTCCATCAGGTCCAAGAACCTGTTTCACTCCCTGGCCAACCAGTTCCCTGGAGGGTCAAACAAACAGGGGATAGATCCCAAGGCCTTCCTGTGATTCTGCCCTTTAGGGATGGTTTTCA
>NW_015317304.1:0-246 GCF_001447785.1 Gekko japonicus
ACCAATGGGCATCTTGTCTGGGCCTGGCACGGCTGCCAACCACCGATCAGTTTTATTTTTAACGTGGCGTGCTAGTTTTCTATGGGTAGGGAGGGTTTTTGTTTCCCAAAAGAAAGATTGAAACAGGTAAGCCTTTCCTCCTTTGCACCCCGAGGAGGCACACTACACAACCACTGTTACCTGTTAAGGTGTGGCTCTGTGGTAAAGCAGAAGAAGAAATCCCCGGCATCCCCAGTTGAAAGGACC
>NW_015317305.1:0-246 GCF_001447785.1 Gekko japonicus
GTTCCTTGAAAGGCCTCTCAGCTGACTGTGCAGTTCTTTCCTCTGCCAAACAGTTCTTCATCTCGCCACAATCAATCACTATGGTTCTTGTCTGTGTGAACAGTACTGGCCTACACTCCAAGTATTACAACTATTCTATCAACACGGTGTTACTCCACCATGAAGAACAATGTTGTAAGCTGCTTTGGAGGCCCACTGGGGAGAAGAGCAGGATATTCATATCTGAATGAATGAAAGAAGCAGTTT
>NW_015317306.1:0-246 GCF_001447785.1 Gekko japonicus
CTGATGAAGGGAGTGTTTACTCTCAAAAACTTATGCCCTGAAAATCTTGCTGCTCTTTAAGGTACTACTGAACTCAAATGTAGCTTCCCTCTCCCCAAGACGCCACAGAGCTGCTGCTATTAAGAGTAGACAATAATTATAAGAGTAGACAAGTGATCTGAAGCAGTAAAAGGCAGCTTTGTGTGGCCATATTCATGTTGTCAGTTGTTTGAACTGATTTTTCAGTTTGAACCGTTTTTAAAAATA
>NW_015317307.1:0-246 GCF_001447785.1 Gekko japonicus
TGTAGGAAACTAAGGCATTTATACTTTTAAACTCAATAAATATACCAAACAGAACAATTGTATATGCTAAATAAGTTACAAATTATGCACTTCATGTTGTCAAAGCAGCAAAACTAATTTAGGTTTGCTAGGAAAGTAAATATTGAATGTATTCCAATCAGAGCTGCCAGACACACACACACCCAGTGGAGACAGACCCAATGCCAGATCCCACCCCCCACCAATCAGCTGGCCAGCAGGGGGACT
>NW_015317308.1:0-246 GCF_001447785.1 Gekko japonicus
TTCTGGTTGTCCTCCTACATGCACGGAATGGTGTGTGCAGCAGGGTTGCTGGGTCTCTCGCTGAAATGAGAGACCGACCGCTCCCCAAGGCCAGTTCCTGCTACTGCTCAGCAGAAGAAAAATGGGGGATTGAATGCAGCTATTGGCATCGATGGGGACACTGCGACATCATTTCCGGGATGAATGGAAGAGACATCATCCCATCACCAGTGACACACTAGCATTTGGCCAAAAACTCAATGGATT
>NW_015317309.1:0-246 GCF_001447785.1 Gekko japonicus
AAAAACAGCATTCATCAAAATTCATTAGGCGCTGTTAAGCATATGGCTGAACTGATGCAGACAGTCCCATTGCAGCCATAAGATCCCCATTTTATACCTTTTATTTTTATACCTCTTTTAAAGTGTTTTATGTGCAAAGAGAACACAGATTTTTGCTTGACTCCCCAAAAGACATTTTAACACAATCTATCCATCCTAAAGAGGTTTGTGGGAATGCACATGGAAAATGAAATTGTCTTGCAGGAC
>NW_015317310.1:0-246 GCF_001447785.1 Gekko japonicus
AGTTGGGTTCCAGAATGCTCTGCGGGATCAGATTCCCCTTGGTGACTCACTGGATGAGCTGATAGATGATTATCATAGACATGGGACGGAGACTGTACTGGTCGCCCTCACGGACGAGCTCCGGAGGCACCTGAATCGAGGCGGGTTGGCAGTGCTGCTGTTGTTAGACCTGTCGGCAGCGTTCCACACAGTCGGCCATCAGCTACTGATCCACCGTCTTGCTGACTCTGGAGTTCAGGGGCTTGC
>NW_015317311.1:0-246 GCF_001447785.1 Gekko japonicus
CAAGGCTGGAGCTCTTCCAGTGAATTTCAGTCTTGTGTGGAGGGAACCCTCCTCTGGACTATTTTCCCCCTCAGGGCTGAAAGGGACTTTATTGAAAGGAAGGGCTGACCTTGCACAGACTCTGGGACCCCGTAGAAGTGTGACCAAAAAACACATGCCTAATGCTCTTCCACAGCAGATGAAACAGCAAGGGGGGTGAAAAAGAGTCACATACCTGCTGCTCAGTATAGTTTTGGGATCCTGAAA
>NW_015317312.1:0-246 GCF_001447785.1 Gekko japonicus
TTTTCACCTGCCTAAATCGTATCTCCTTTTAATTGAGGCAGTTTTCCTTCAGTACTTGCCACAGCTATATACTGTGTGCATTTTTCTTTGTGTAAAAGCTAAATTCTGTTGCCTTGTTTGATGCTGCTGTTTCCAGTAACACAGCAGGGTTCTCTCACTAACGGGTTCAGCATCTCACATAACCTGTTAAAAAGCTATTTAATCTATGTACATAAGGAAAGAGCCAGAGTCCAGTAGCACATTAAA
>NW_015317313.1:0-246 GCF_001447785.1 Gekko japonicus
ATATTTTTATTTATTTCTGTTTGGAGTAATTACATTTTATAAATTAAAAAAATAAGTTAATAACGTCTGTTAATCTTTTACACTTATCTTGTACAATTTCGAGAGCTTTCAGGCTTTTTGCAGACTAGCACAGCTGTTGTGGCACTCTCTTGAGGTGACTGTTTTAAAATAAGAATAAACAGGACAACACAGAAAGTGTCTCAGGTAGTCAGCCATGTTTAGTGTATTTCTTTTTCAGAACAGTGT
>NW_015317314.1:0-246 GCF_001447785.1 Gekko japonicus
TCACACTGGGCACGCCAGGTGTGATGGGGCTCTTCAGGGTCGGAACTCACCCCCGCCAACCAGCTGGCTGGTGGCAAACTTGGGCCTCCGAAAGCGGGGGAAACCCTGCCCCCAATAGGGGGACGGCAACCCTAGCAGGGACCAATTCCAAGATGTCAGCAAAGTCAAAAACATGTTATGAAGTACAAAGGCAAGCATTCTCCTGTCATGAAGGTTGTTGTTGTTGTCCAGTCGCATAGTCGAGTC
>NW_015317315.1:0-246 GCF_001447785.1 Gekko japonicus
CAGCCCTTCAAGTACTTGAAGATGGTATTTTGGTGACCTTCCTCCTACCTGGAACAGCTGTTCAACATTTCCTCCAAACTTTCTGTAGAGAATCCAGAACATCCAGAGAGGTTTAATCGCAGCAAACTGGGGTTCTGTGCTATTTTTCTGAAAGTGAAAACAAACATTGCACATTAACCTGTGTGATCATACATGAATGCCATCCTTAGCAGAGTTCACACCCTTCTAAATCCACTGAAGTCAATG
>NW_015317316.1:0-246 GCF_001447785.1 Gekko japonicus
GAGGTCTCTGCCCTACCCAGGCTCCACCCCCGAAATCTTCCCAAATTTCCCAAAAGGGAGTTGGCGGTCCTACATTCAAGGTTCCAGACACCCATTTTCACTCTGGTTCCTAACAGAAGGATAAGTAGTGTCCCACGATCAGGGTGGTCACGAAACAACAAAAGGTGGAGAGTTTTCCATTTTCCGAATGCATGTTCATGGAGAAATGAGGATTCTAATCTAAGGTAGGTTCCAGTGCTCAAGAAT
>NW_015317317.1:0-246 GCF_001447785.1 Gekko japonicus
CCTAAGCAGAGTTGCACTCTTCTAAGTCCCTTAAAGTCAATGTCATGGAAGTATGTACATCTGCTTAGGAATGCATATGAGTTTGGATATGATTCATTCTGCCATTGTTGTCATAGCATTACTTCTAAGAAAGCAGAATGGCCACGGCAACCACATGGATGGTCTACTAATGGTCCTTTGAAGCATTCTTCCTTCTAAAATCTATTTCATTTGGAGGACAGGATGCAAATGGGTTGGAGGAACAGA
>NW_015317318.1:0-246 GCF_001447785.1 Gekko japonicus
GCTGCTGCCAGTCTGAGTAGACAATCCTACCAATACACCAGTGATGTGGTACAATATGAGGCAGCCTTATGCGTTCATGTACACTTTTTATTGTGGCTGCTTTTGTTGCATATTTTGTAGTTTTACAGCTTGCTGCTTTTATTGCTTGGGTCTTTTTATCACTTAACAGCATGTGTTAATGCTGTGGTTTGATTATATCCTTGCACCTAGTTTTGGTGCTTTTAACATTTTGGATGACTTTGGGCC
>NW_015317319.1:0-246 GCF_001447785.1 Gekko japonicus
ATGGAATCTTTGTCCAGGGACCCATAGTGGCCCTCGGCAGCCCTGACTGGAAGATTCGTAAATGGATCTCCTAAGAAATATTTATTATTAAATAACAATTCTTTGGGTGGGCAGGCATGTTTGTATCAGGACGATAGGACAAGGAAAGAGGTTTATCTTTTTCCTCTCAAGACATTTTCTTAACTTCAAATACCTGCACTGAAGCTACTATTTGTGCCACTGTGAGAAACGTAGAGGCAATCTGAT
>NW_015317320.1:0-246 GCF_001447785.1 Gekko japonicus
ACCATTACGCTTATGACCTTTACTGAAACATTTATGCTGTTATACTTCCAAATAAACTCTGTGTTTAAGAGAAAACTGTTCTGTTTAGAGTAAGAGAGGCCCTTTTACCACATAGCCACCACCATGAACTGACCATTCTCTCTCTGTGTGTGATGTAGTGGTTAAGAGTACTGGAGTAGTATCTGGGAGGCCTCAATTTTATTACCCACTTGTGACTTCACTGGGTGTCCTTGGGCCAGTCACACT
>NW_015317321.1:0-246 GCF_001447785.1 Gekko japonicus
ATATGAATAGTCCACAAATTATTACAACTCTGCGGGGGGAGGAACAGTTTTATAATCTAGTTTTGACTGAAAGAGGTGTGTGACTGTTAGGGGTTCCCAGGAAGGGAAAGACTGTCAGAAAGAATCCCAGTCCATCTCTCCCACAGCTCTGAAGTGGAAATACCTTGATTAATTGTGAAGGTTCTTACTGTTTGGTCAAAGGTTTGAAACAGGGCCAAGCTAATGAAGAGGTGCTAGAGAGGAGTA
>NW_015317322.1:0-246 GCF_001447785.1 Gekko japonicus
ATGGAGGTGGTGTGCAATTCCGCAGTGTGTGTGGAGGCTGGGGTTGCCGTTGGTCGCTTCTTGCTTCCCTTGGAGTGGCAGACTTGGTGATGTGGCCGACCTTTCTGCAGCTCCTACACATGGCGTCCTGGAACTGGCAGGATCTCTGCTTGTGGGGTTCTCCACAGCTGGCACATGGCATTAATGTGGCTGTGTCGCTGGCCCACGGAGGAGTGGGTGGTCGAGCGCTACATCGGGCAGGGCACT
>NW_015317323.1:0-246 GCF_001447785.1 Gekko japonicus
CTTTTGTGTGCAAGTGCACTTCTTCAGAAAAAGATAACCTCACTTTCCTTCCCTGTGATTTTGGTACAAAGTGACTTCTAGTGAATATGTTGCATGTATTGCTTGTGATATTCTGCTACATCACGCACAAAAATGGTGAAAATACTGAGTCAGCCCATTAGCGCACACTCTCTTCTCTTGAAACTGGGCTTTGAATTTGTGAGATCTGGAGGAAATGTGGATAGTTTTATCTGCTGGTTCCTTTAA
>NW_015317324.1:0-246 GCF_001447785.1 Gekko japonicus
TGCAGCCATGTGGTACCAGTAAGTCATGCTTGTCAGCTTGTAAGGATTCCAGTTTCACCAACTGATACCATCCACTGTACAAGGTGTGTTTACTTCTGTGAAGCTCCTTTTTTGGCTCAGACTACAGCTCGGATTATTCCAACTATGCTTCTACATTCTGGGCCTTGCATCAGGGAAGTCTGACTGGCTCACACCAACAAACATCCAACTTGCACACCCCGTGGCACAGATGCCAATGGGCGCAAA
>NW_015317325.1:0-246 GCF_001447785.1 Gekko japonicus
CCTGATGCCTTTTGGATATTTTATCTCCTGTCTTATCTGCCTTTGGCCCTTTTGACATTTAGCTGCTGCTTCTGGAACATGACCACTGCCTGTTTTGGATTGTGCTACCACTGACTTCCCACTGGACTGGCCTCTGGCTTCCATGGAACTTGACCACTAGTGCCTGTGCCCCACATGAGCCTGACAGATTTGCAGATTAGACTGCCTAAACTTTATCTAAACCCCCCAAAAAGAAGCACTCTGGCC
>NW_015317326.1:0-246 GCF_001447785.1 Gekko japonicus
AATAGCTTCAAGGCTAGGAAGTAAATTCTGGAGGGGCAGCAGTATTAGTCTTCCAAAGTACAAACAAGAGTGCTGTGGCATCTTAACAATGAAGAGATTTATCGCAGCATAAGTTTTCTTTAATACAGCTTTCTTGACGAATCAGAACCATTAGATTAGACAGCACAGAAGAGCAGCAGACACCAGCTCCACCACCTGCCATTCCTTCCATCTCCACCTTACAAACACTACATCTGGCTTTCGCCA
>NW_015317327.1:0-246 GCF_001447785.1 Gekko japonicus
CTTTAAAAGCTGTAGAAAGAGCATTTCAGATTTCTTGGGGGTGGAGGAGAGGAGGGAATATAATGCTTCTTTGTGCCGGTACTTCTGCATTGGTGCTTTTGATACTATATACAATTTTATAGTAGTGGTTTAGTCATTTATATCTGACACTGTTTATCTCCCCAAGGTCTGGTTTCGATCAGCATCATCAGTAATTGCTATGCTTGTGGGTTTTTCCCCCCTTCTTTTCTTTTCTTCCCCTACTTG
>NW_015317328.1:0-246 GCF_001447785.1 Gekko japonicus
TTGACAAGAAGCTCCAGCAGCTATGTTGCAGATCTGCTGCCTCTACCTTCAAAAAAAGCCCCCGCCCCAGACCACTGAATATACCCCAGGGAGGATTTGTCTTTGCCTTTAATTGCCCCATATGGTATAATGGACCTGAAAAATTCGGAATTCTCAAATTTTACCGGGATACAAATATTGTACCAGCATTGGTATTTGTGAAATTCAGTATTTAACGATGTTTTTTAGGTCCAATGAACCTGAACC
>NW_015317329.1:0-246 GCF_001447785.1 Gekko japonicus
CCCCCTTCTAGTATTGTGCCACCACACCAGGTAAAAAAAGTCCTCTCTTCTCCGAGAGTTGCCTGAGGCTGACACTACAGGGGTTTATTTCTTTAGCCTGCCAAGTGACAAGGGTAAGGAAGTGCCAAGTAAGGAAGCGTGCAGACTCTTTAAGCAACTTTATTACTGCAAGGCACAAACTCAGGCAGCTACAAGTCAGGCTGCCAGTACAGCTGGTAAAATAAAGAAAAGTTACTGGCTAGTTAC
>NW_015317330.1:0-246 GCF_001447785.1 Gekko japonicus
TTTCCGGAAATTTTACATCTCTACTTCCAACAGTCGTCACTGTTAGGGTCTGGATTGGAGAATGAAGCACTGAGAGCAGCAGATGCAGAACCAGGAACCCATTTTTTCCTCTCTCTCCCCTCTTGCAGGCTCCGCCTCCTCACATTCCCTGAGGAATTTCCGCATGGCCGTGTCTGAGCCCGGCCCGGGGCTGCCCCAGTTCATCGCTGTGGCCTACGTGGATGACCAGCCCATCGTCCACTATGA
>NW_015317331.1:0-246 GCF_001447785.1 Gekko japonicus
TCTTCTTCTCTTCTTCTTCTTCTCTACCTTTGTCCTGGGATTCTCAAGATCAGTCCCAGCAACCACCAGCCATTACACTCCAGAGCTCCTGTTTCCTCCAGTCATTCCTCCAGGTAATGATGGCAGAGTGTAGAACCGACCTTAGGCAGCACAGAGATGAAGGTGGGAGTTGTGGTCTTCGTCTTCCTTTTAAGACACAAAGGAATCTGGGTAATGTCATATCTGCAGCCTTGCAACAAACACCCT
>NW_015317332.1:0-246 GCF_001447785.1 Gekko japonicus
ATGTCAACGGACGCATTGTGAGATTTTGTCAACGGGTATGGACTTGCGCTGCTGTAACCGAGATCACAGAGCTGGGCCACACATGGACACGATTTAAAATTGACTTCCTGGCCTTCAGAGGGGCCTGGGAAACAGAAGCAACTTCCTGCCAGCAGAATGGAGAAATTTATTCCAGGGCTTCTTGCCACTTTCTGAATACGCTGTAGAATTATGAAGATTTGGAGAGTCGAGCGATAGCGTATTAGT
>NW_015317333.1:0-246 GCF_001447785.1 Gekko japonicus
ACAGGACATGAGCCAAACTGGCTGGTGTTTGAGCATTCCTAATGCAATGCCCTTTCCCCAGGGCTGGTTCCAGGTTTTTGGGACCCCCGGGCACACAGTTCCCATGGGCCCTCCCCTCCCCTCCTCTGCCCACCATCAGGCTCTCATGCCCTCCTTCCCTCCCATCCATCTGCATGCCTCCCACCTGCTTGTTCCCTTCCTTTGTCTACTCACAAGCCCTCCTGCAGCCCGTGCTCACAGCTGCCT
>NW_015317334.1:0-246 GCF_001447785.1 Gekko japonicus
ACATTTAGCCAAACCATATCTATACGGGACCATGCTCCAAACCTGGCAGAGAAAAACGTGTAATCCTTTTTGGCTGGATTTCTTGTTCTCCAGATGTCTATTAGATTAAGCTCTTCTGCCATTTGTAAAAATGATTTTGGCAGTAACGTGCCACTTCTTGCTGCTTTTTTTATTCTTTTCCTATCATCTTTATCATTAAACACTGCATTGAAGTCTCCCGCAATCAGTATATCTCCTGGGCATTCT
>NW_015317335.1:0-246 GCF_001447785.1 Gekko japonicus
GCACAAGTCAATGATAACATGGCTGTTGCCAGGCAGCAGGACATGTGAATAACCCCTTGAAAGGAAGCCAGCCTCCTCAAACCACAGAACTTCAGAGGAGGCGGAATCCAAGATGCATTGCAGGCCATTTGCATTCCCTTCCAAGGCTCCTGCAAATGGATGGTTCCTGCCAAATGTGTCCACCCCCCAATCAAGGGTGGGTCTGCCTGCTGGTGCTTACCACCCTAACCAAATCAGCCAGATTCC
>NW_015317336.1:0-246 GCF_001447785.1 Gekko japonicus
TGAGGTTGCTTCCCTTTCCAAACCCTGTCCTTCCCATGCTGTGACCCAAATCTCCAGGAATTCTCCAATGGGGAGTTGACAACCCTAGGCTCATCTCTTGAAAACTGGATACGTGTAACCCAGGCTGTGAATCCTGGAATACATGTGGTAGTGAATGTGCGTCCACCTGCCTATAAAAATGAGCTGAAATGCTCTCCCTTTGAGCTTGAATAAATCTGGGGATCGATAATCGTAGTTAGATGTGGG
>NW_015317337.1:0-246 GCF_001447785.1 Gekko japonicus
TAGAAAGTATAATCTCTTTTTTCTATATTTCTTACTCTCCATGAGTCTACTAGACTGTATTCCTCCGCCATTTTTAGAAATTCGTTTGGTAGTTTATTTCCTGATTTTTTACTTCTTGTTTGCGTTTTCCTATCTATATCTGCCTCTAATACCGCATTGAAGTCACCGGTTATACAAATTTCAAATTCGCTAAATGTAGTTAAAAGGTTTCTCAAATTTTTATAAAATTGTTCTTGTTTCTGATTA
>NW_015317338.1:0-246 GCF_001447785.1 Gekko japonicus
GGGGTGGGCTGGGGCATAAGTCTAAAAAAAAAAAAATCTTGGTTCTCTTTTGGTACACATCATGTCCAGGCCAGGGCTGATATTTTTGTCTGACCTTCGGGCTGATATTTCTGTCTGACCTTGCCAACCTCTGTACAAAATACGGATGAGCACAAACCAGGGAAAAATTGAGGTTTGTGGAGGTTCATGGTTTGGGGTTTTCCCGAACCATGAACGTCCATGAACTTCTCCATTCCATGAACCGGT
>NW_015317339.1:0-246 GCF_001447785.1 Gekko japonicus
GGGGGCACTTAGCCAAGTAAGGCGCGGGCCAAGAAGCCCCCCTCCTTCGACGCCGCCCCTCCTTCCCCTCGGGCCTCTCCGGCTGCGGAGACGTCGGCGGGAGCACCCAAGGGGGCTGCCCACCTCCTGTGCAAGGGGACCCCCGGCCAGCTGCCCCGGGAAGGGGTGCCCGCAGCGAGCAGGCCCGGGCGCAGCTGCAGAAGCGCGCAGCAGGGGGGGAGTCCGCGCCGTAGCAGGGGCCGCCGC
>NW_015317340.1:0-246 GCF_001447785.1 Gekko japonicus
TCAGACCTTGTTCTGCCGCTTCAGACGAGCCTGGCGACCCCACCTGGATCTGTTAGGGAATAAGAGAGACATTTATTCCCTTCTTTGCATGGCAACTTTAAACTTGTACGAATGCTTGGGGGAGGGAGGAACACCTTTTAACTTTTTCTGTTCTGAATAGGATCTTTTAATGAAATATTTTCAGACTTTGATAGGTTCTTTATACACCTCAGACTTGGTGGCTGATCCAGGCAACCCCTCCCCCCC
>NW_015317341.1:0-246 GCF_001447785.1 Gekko japonicus
GGCGCAAAAAACCCTCGGGCCGGCCCTGTCACCCGGGGAGCTTTTGCAGTCGAAGTGGGGGTTTGAACCCGGGTGACCCTGGGTCCTGGTCCGCCACTCTCTCGCCTGTGCCACCCTGGGTCTCTGCTTCCCGTGGCTTCCCAGTGAGGGCTCAGCTGCACAGACCTTGCTGGGGAGAGGATGCTGTGGCCTCTGGAGCGGTTTCGGGAGCACTGCTGTACAGGAGGGCTCTTCACCTCCTACCCG
>NW_015317342.1:0-246 GCF_001447785.1 Gekko japonicus
GAAGGTCCGATTAAGGAGATGAGGCAGGCATCAACTTCAGAGTACCCTATTTCTCTGTATCGCGCCTATGATGCTAGCTTGTTTGCATGTGATTAGTTCTGCCTCCTTTCTGTGTCCTCAAAGAATTTTTAAGGATGGGACACATGCCTACAGTTTGTCTGATATCTGAAAACAAAGCATCCAACAGCAAAATACCCTCCTTCGAAAACACACCATAATACGTAGTATTAATTGCAGGGGGGGGGG
>NW_015317343.1:0-246 GCF_001447785.1 Gekko japonicus
AGAGAATAGAAATGGACAGGATGAGTAGCCATGGGTATTCAAATCGAGATAGAACATTTCATAATTGACTCTTACTCCTACTGGCTACCTGACATCACTAGTCTCAGAGAATTCAGAATTGACCATAACAAGGGGGAAATCACAGGGAAGTTATTTCAGTAGACCATGGTGTGACAAATCCTAAATCCTGTGGGAAATGATGACCCCAATGTCTCCTGGAATTCTAGTCTACACAGAGAATACTAA
>NW_015317344.1:0-246 GCF_001447785.1 Gekko japonicus
ACTGAACAACAACAACAACAATTCTGTGGCCACAGGACGGCATCTCTTTCCCCAAACAGCTCTTTTCAAGGAATTAGTGAGTTTACTGGCCACTGGATGCACATTTTAGTTAAGAAATAGGTGGAAAACCTTCTGCATAGTTCACATCAGGTTCATCTAATGCCACACTTCCAGACTTCCAATAGAATGAATGTAACCTGAGCTACAGGTGGTTTCTATTACTTTCACACTGAGGAAGGGGGGGGG
>NW_015317345.1:0-246 GCF_001447785.1 Gekko japonicus
TTTTCACCAGAAGTAATGTCATCACCTGGGGACATGGATCAGTCCCCCCACCCCAATTTGTCCAGTAATGCTGACTGGCAGCAGGCAGCTAGAGTGGGGGGCATGGCAGGAGACCTCCAGCCCCCTAGCAGGAAGCTGACAGCCCAAGTCTCTGCCTACAAGAATTTTACAACAACTGTGGGAAGGAAGAGAGAAACAAAGATAGGGAGGGATAAACCTGGGCCAAAGCAGTGATACATTTAAAAT
>NW_015317346.1:0-246 GCF_001447785.1 Gekko japonicus
AACCAAGTAGGTCACTTTTATAGATAGGCAACCAGAGTTGAGAGGTCAAGACCTGTTTAAGAATACACTAGATATACTCCACTTTCTATCCACTGGGCCACATGGCCCTCAATACTACATAGAACCCTTAGGCATACACCACCTGCCCAAACCCTCTCCCATTATCACTCCCTCCTGTGATACAAATCTGAATGATTTACTAGATATAGTATACAATGACCATTTCCAGATTTTCACAGATTTAAC
>NW_015317347.1:0-246 GCF_001447785.1 Gekko japonicus
TGTTGTAAAGAATGCCTGTAAAGGATGCAACGGTACCATGAGCCTAACCTCCCCACACGGCTGTTGTGAAGACAAAATGTGGAAGGGAGAATTCCAGGAGCCACCCTGAGATCCATGGAGGATGGGGGGAGAGACTACATGCCATGTTCCTTTCTTCCCTGTTCGTCATAACATGTACAAGTAACATCCAGCATTATATTCCCCTTTCTCCACTTGCCACGATTGACTGGTATGGGCTATGGGCAG
>NW_015317348.1:0-246 GCF_001447785.1 Gekko japonicus
GCTTTTATTTAGATATCCATACCAAACTTTTCGCTTCAAAGCAGCTGACAACATAGTTCCTCCCTCCTGTATTTTATCCTCATAGCAATAACCCTGTCAAGTAGATTAGGCTGAGATAGAATGCCCAGCCCTTAGTCACCCAGCAAGTTTCCATGGCAAAGGAGGTATTTGAACCTAGGTCTCAGAGATCCTCTTCTAACATGCTAGCACAACATGCTGGCTAGATACAACTCTGAGAAAGTTTTT
>NW_015317349.1:0-246 GCF_001447785.1 Gekko japonicus
GTGTAGCAGGAACATGTCAAGCGTGTCAGGGGTGCAACAAAAGTCCAGGAGCTGTTGATAACCCACAGATGTTATCGTGTGGTTTGCTCAGGAGCAGGAATATAGCAGAAACAGTTGGAACTGGAACAACAGACACAAACCAAGCAAACAGGAACAGGATCAGTCCATGGATGCCATCTGGCCATCTGGATCAGCTGGTCACGTCCGGTGCCACGTTTGGTGTCATCTTTCTGGAATCAGGAACAC
>NW_015317350.1:0-246 GCF_001447785.1 Gekko japonicus
AGCCACAAGATCCTGGCTACGGGCCTGAGCCTAGTCTTTCCTTGCATAAAACTAAGAGTGGCGTCCTAAACAGGGTAGCTGCGTTGGTCTGCAGTAGAAGAGACCACTAGCCACTTAGAGACCAACAAGAGTTTCCAGGGTATGAGCTTCCGGGAGTCAAAGCTTCATTCGTCAGACAGGGACTTCCACTCCCGCTGGTCTCTCGAAAGCTCGTGCCCAGGTGAAAGAAGGGCGGTTAACTCTGGA
>NW_015317351.1:0-246 GCF_001447785.1 Gekko japonicus
AGGGTCCAAAACAGAAAAAGATCTTTCTAAATACCTGTTCCTGAGATCCTTGAATTGAAGTTGCCAGAGGCTGATCCTGTGACCTCCTGCATACAAAACATGTGGTTCACCACTCAACCAAAGCCCCACCTCTTAGCCACCTCCTCATGTGTGCAGAAACTCAACTACCTTGTATCACTATGTACTACTGCATGTGCCCTTCTAATTCTTTTTAATGCTTTAGAGCAGGGGTGTCGAGCTCATTTG
>NW_015317352.1:0-246 GCF_001447785.1 Gekko japonicus
AGACAATACTGATCTTGATGAACCAAGGGGCTGATTCGGTATAGGAGAGCTTCATGTGTACCCTCTCCTGCCACAAGGGGGAGCCAGTTCACCCAAGGCACTGCACTCCAGGGGAGAGCCCTGGTGGGATCTCTGGACATGTCCGGTTTTGTTTAAAAGCTGCTATGCAGAATGCAGGGAACAGCGAACCCCCAATTTGGGAACCGCTGGGCTTAGTTGACGGACCGCCAGTGGGCCACACTCACC
>NW_015317353.1:0-246 GCF_001447785.1 Gekko japonicus
ACTTATTAAGCAAGTATTAAGGGGATAGGACTTTTTCTGTCATGGTCAGGTGATAACCAATCAGCAAGATTCACAGATGAGCTTTGAACCTAAGTCCTTGAATTTCGAAGTTGCTTCATTCTACTGAAAATGATGGCATTTTTACAAGTGGCAGAATGTATCACTTGCTGATGTTAGAATCTGGAAAGTAATTTTGCTGAGCAACAAATTGTCACTTGTGAACACAGCCTTTGGTTTGTAAGACTG
>NW_015317354.1:0-246 GCF_001447785.1 Gekko japonicus
CTTACCCCAGGAATTGTGCTCTCTGGGACCCCACGCAGGCGGCAGTAGAACTGGAGGTGTTCACGGCCCGTAAGGAGGTTGTTGATGGCATCAAACTGGGGACAGTAGCCCATGTTTTGGTGGACGGATTGCAGATCGCTAAGCACACTGTGCAGTCGGAGGGGAAGAGGAGGAGGAGAAAACAAAAACAACAAAAACCCAAGATCTATGAGAGAGCCAACATGGGATGTTTATTTCAAGAGTTGA
>NW_015317355.1:0-246 GCF_001447785.1 Gekko japonicus
CTCCTAATCACTGCACCAAACTGGCTGTCTCAGTTAGTGTTTTGTATTGTTGTTTTAAAACATAGAAATCAGAAGGAATTATACAGATATTCTGATACTTATATTGAGTAAACTTGGCTATTAATTGCTGCTTTTTTCGCTGACAAACATTCCTGATAGAACCAAAGTTGTGTGGGGTATCTTACTCTTAGGGGCTCCGGGGTGAGTTTGCTTTTAATGAGCAGTTCTTGCCATCCATTAGATATT
>NW_015317356.1:0-246 GCF_001447785.1 Gekko japonicus
CTCCAGACCCCCCCCCTGTGCTGACCACACGTCCTTGAGGGTGCTGCAGGGCCATCTCAGAGAAAGCTCCCACTGTTGACTGGCTGCCTGCCGACCAGCTCCGACTCCCTGCCACCCTTGCTGTGAACAGCCAGCCCCAGAAGAGTCCTGAAGACTGGGGTGTCAGCTTCTGTCTGGGGCAGCGGTCCCAAACATGGTACCCGTGGGCACCGTGCCGCCTGCTGACACCTTTCCCCAGGCCTGCCA
>NW_015317357.1:0-246 GCF_001447785.1 Gekko japonicus
CTCTGGTCCCTCTCGGGGCACCTGTTCTGCCCTGACAGCCCCACCCCCACCCTTCTGCCTTCTTGCCGCCCATCCTGTGCCATTGACAGGCACTCTGAATCCCCCAGGCAGCATCTTCTGCCATTCTCCTCCCTCCTCTCCCCAAAACCCACAGTGAGCCAGATGTGCCTTCTGGTGAACCCTGGTATCATATCAAAGCAAGGAAGTTTCCAATTTAACACCTGACTTACCTCTGCACTCTGCAAA
>NW_015317358.1:0-246 GCF_001447785.1 Gekko japonicus
TATGTGCTGCCGAAGTGAGCACTATGCACACATTCCAAAGATGCACATTGCCATTTAAACCATTCAGCAAGCATGTGTATCAACAGCAAGTGGGTAATGCATGCTTCCAATACGCGCAGTTGGGTGGCTCCCATTATGTGCAAATGTAGCCTCTGCAAAGGACTGTGAAGAAGTACGGATGACCTCTTGTACTGGTTCCGTTCTTGGTTCACAGCTCAGTTGAGCAAAACTAAAAACAAACACGCA
>NW_015317359.1:0-246 GCF_001447785.1 Gekko japonicus
GGGGGGGGTGATTCCTCCAGGCCATTTTGATGATTAAGGCCATATAGATCCCTCCCTATACTCCTCTCAGGAACACACTTAGAAATCTGGAGCTGAGCTCATCAGTTCTCAGAAGCTAGCAGCCAGGGCATGGTTGGTATACACTAAGGAAAACCTGAGTAGCAAAAATAAAGGGACAAAAGCCTTTTTTCTTGTCTTTGCCCTTTAAGTAGAATAAAAAAGGGGGGCCTTCCTTACAAGTACTAG
>NW_015317360.1:0-246 GCF_001447785.1 Gekko japonicus
CTAAGTGGCTAGGAGGACCTACCTACGAGGAGGAAAAAGACGATAAGGCCTCAACACATTGCTGCCCCCATCAAATGGCATTCCAGTGTATATCGCTTTTCAACACGGATGTTCCATTTCCCCACGAAGGCTCACGGCCATCAACGAACTGATCTTCTATGTATTTCTCTAATCCCTCTTTAAAGCCATCTAAGCTTCAGTTTCCTTGACCTGGATGGCCTGATATCATCAGATCTCGGAAGCTAA
>NW_015317361.1:0-246 GCF_001447785.1 Gekko japonicus
AAAAGTCGTTCTCAAGGAACTCTGGGGCTCTAAAGCAGCTCATTTAAGAGTCTGGAAATGTTGCTTAGTGAAACAACCTACTAATCCTCTAAAGAGCATTTTCAGTTTGATTACTGCTGAGCAATTTGTTGGACAAGGGGAAAAAAGCCCAAGGAGGGATAGGGTCAGTGAGCCGTAACTTCATGAAAGGCAAGGAAGGAGAAAATCTCCCCCTGCCACACACACAAACTCAAGAACTCCTAGTCA
>NW_015317362.1:0-246 GCF_001447785.1 Gekko japonicus
ACCTTTCATAGGCACTTTTGCTTCACAGCATCTTATCACACCATTTTCCAGTCCTCCACTTTATCCTCTCAACAACAACACTGAGAGGCAGGTTAAGATCAGAAGTTGTGACAAGCCCAAGGTCACCTGGAGAGCCTCTATGATGGAGTGGAGATTTGAACCTGATCCTCATCCGGCACCCTAACTGCTACATAACACCGTCTTTAAGTGCCAAAGATATGATTCCATGTTCTTGAGGAAAATTCT
>NW_015317363.1:0-246 GCF_001447785.1 Gekko japonicus
AAAGTCCTAAAAGGGCTTGTGACCATCTGTAGTAGCGCAAACAGAAACTTGCATCACTGCAAAGTAACAGTGCACCCTCTGTTCTGCAGCTGAGGCTGAACCATACTGTTTTTATTCAGTTATCATTGACATCCATTAAAATCCCCTGTTCCTGGAAGAAGCAAGTAAAGGGAAGCATGATAAAGGCCCATATATATGTATGCATGTTGTGGAGAGAATGAAGAGAATAGAGGCTTTTGTCCCTTT
>NW_015317364.1:0-246 GCF_001447785.1 Gekko japonicus
TGATTTTCCACAGTCAGGAACTGATAGTCGTACATGGGAGAAAGGAGGCATTTTCCCCACATGAGATCAGTGGGTGCCGTAGGTTTCTCTTGCAATAGCTTCCCTGGGGCTTTTTCGTGTTATTTAAAGAAACAATTCCCCATCCTACAGCCCACTCTGCTCTAGTGCACCTTCAGAATTCAGTTGCGTGGGGTACACACACCACACATACCGTGCGCACACACACACAATGAAGGCTCACAAAGC
>NW_015317365.1:0-246 GCF_001447785.1 Gekko japonicus
AGGACCAGGCAGCAGGTGATGTGAAGGGCCACAGCCCGGGAGTGAATGTTTTTCTGTCCTTGACCTTCAGAGAGGGTATCACCAGAGTCCACTGGCAGAGGAAGATAAGGAAATGACAGCTTCCATATCTCTCTTGTGGTTTTATTGATTTGAGTGGGTGCTCCAAGGTATCTCTGAAGCTTCGGAGTCCTTCCAGGGGCCCATGGAAAAAGCTATGGTGGGTATGAACAGGCTGCAAGGATTAGT
>NW_015317366.1:0-246 GCF_001447785.1 Gekko japonicus
GGTGTTGTTGGGGGGGGAAGAGAGGGTGCCAGTGGGCGTTGCTGGGGGGCAGCCATGGTGCCAGGGGGCATGGCTGGGTGGTGGTGGTGGTAGCCAGGGTACCAGTGGGCGTTGCTGGGGGGACAGCCAGGGTTCCAGAGGGCATGGCTGGTGGAGGGCAGTTGGGTTGCCCGAGGGCATGGCTGCGCCTCCCTCCAAGAGCTAACAAATGTGTGTTTCAAGTGTTTATAAGTGACATATTGATAA
>NW_015317367.1:0-246 GCF_001447785.1 Gekko japonicus
TGGAGTGAGTGCTAGATGCAGAATCGCCCTCTGCTCCTCCACAAGAAGCACACTTTCTTCACTGCACTCTTAAATACTTAATGAGGCAACAAGGCTAGTCCAACCATAAGGCAAACCTAGGTGATCTCCCAGAGTGCCAGATATTGTGTGACACCAAAAAGGCCAGAGGAGCTTCCTGTTCAGGCTTGAGGGGAAACTTTGCCTTTTAAACTTTCAGTATCTATTCTTCTTCAACTGCTGGTGGAA
>NW_015317368.1:0-246 GCF_001447785.1 Gekko japonicus
CTTAGTCTTTTTGCGGACGACCTGGTAGTTTATATCCAAGATCCCCAGCAATCTGTTCCGATACTTGAAACCATTTTGAGCAATTTTGCTTCGCTTTCAGGTCTTCATGTAAACTGCTCTAAAACGATTTTATACCCCATTAATTTGACCCAAGACTCTGTACGCTTTATTCGAACGCACCATCAGTTCCAATGGGTTACTAACTCATGGACGTATCTAGGAGTCAAACTTCCTATAGACTTAACT
>NW_015317369.1:0-246 GCF_001447785.1 Gekko japonicus
GGGCGCAGTCACAGAATGGCTGCTGTTGTGCTGTGATGGCAGCTGCTGCTGAAGGAAGATGTGAAAAAAGAAATCTGCACAGCCAATCAAATCACAGCGGTCTGCATAAGGCACTGTCTTTCGTCTTGGCTAGCAAAACCAAATCAAAACGGGAGTCTGGTGGCAGCTTGGAGACTAACAGAACTAAGTTTCAGAGTGTACCTGTGCTGGTCTGCGGTAGGAGGCCAAGATTCGAGTCCAGTAGAA
>NW_015317370.1:0-246 GCF_001447785.1 Gekko japonicus
CGGAGGGGGGGAAAGCAAACCGAGGGTAATTATTTATGGAAAGCACAAAGCAGTAATCAACAGTACGGAAGGACAGGAGAGACATCAGCATAAAACATTTATAAAAACAACATAAACCAGACTGTAAAAATAGCAAACGGGTAACACGGATCTCTGTTGTCTTGGCACCAGGGAGGAGCCATCAGGCATCAGCAACCAACTTCCCCATACTCGACTCCTTGAAACTCCTGCCTGGTAGAAAAGTGG
>NW_015317371.1:0-246 GCF_001447785.1 Gekko japonicus
AAGGTCCCCGGTTCAATCCCCGGCTACGATAAGATCTCGCTCTGCCTCAGATCTTGGAGAATTGCTGCCAGTGAGAACAGCCAAATACTGAGCCAGATGGATTAACAGTATATTAGCTCATCTCACCTCCCAAAAGCTGTCCTTTACTAATCTGGTGAAGGGGCTGAACAGACCCTACAGTCGTAGGGATTTAAAACAAATCAAAACTGGGTGGTTACAAGAGAATTCATTCCGGTGCCAAAAAAA
>NW_015317372.1:0-246 GCF_001447785.1 Gekko japonicus
CACAGTGAAAAGGACTCCAAAAGTAATTTGTCAGAGAAGGCACATTGTGTTCACAGGCCTGGTGAGGAATAACAAGGGCCAGATGTGTGAAGAACATAGGTGAGGTTTGGCTGTTGACTAGATTATTGGGTTGTTTCCACATTAGACTCACCAGTTTCTTGCCAGGGGTGGGTGAATAAAAATACACAAACTGGAACTTGGAACCTGGGTAACTGGAAATACCAGTATTTTTCAGCTCCCTGATAT
>NW_015317373.1:0-246 GCF_001447785.1 Gekko japonicus
TGTATTACATACATGAAATTCTTGATACAATAGCAGAGGAGCAACCCATGGTACACCTGTTACCAGGGTTCTCTTCCTGAGTGTATTCTTGTGAGAAGTGATACAAACTGGGTTCTGCAAGGTCATCACGCTGGCTCTGCCATTGCCATGTGTTGATCAGTGCTTGTGGGAGGTGTCATCAGTGAACATCATTGTGATTGGTGGGTGGTGGTAGCAGAGTTGCCAGGGTCACTGTGGGAGTGGTTG
>NW_015317374.1:0-246 GCF_001447785.1 Gekko japonicus
ATGGATCTCTGCTCCATATGTTTATCTAACATATTTAATAAGCAAATTAAATGACACAGTCAGGGTTTGTGGCATATGACACAAGTAGTGCTAAGGTCAGTGGGATGGATCCAGCTGTAATTTCCATGGATGGAAGGGATTCTGTCACTGCAACAGAATTTTCTTATCTTCCCTATCCTGTTGCAGTCCAGAATGCTGCTTCGGAGAGACAGGGGAATCCCAGGAACAGCATGAGGGATGAGTCAG
>NW_015317375.1:0-246 GCF_001447785.1 Gekko japonicus
ACCGTCACCCTCTCACCTGTTATTCCACGCTTGCAGCATCTCACAGAGGTTCTGCTTTTTTGTGATCAGAGATTCGAAGACTGACTGCAGCTGCTGAGGCGTGTCCAGCGATGCTGAGAGCATCCTTGCTTGAATTTTCTCAATCCAGTTCCGGAACTCAACTTCCTCCATCTAGCAGAGGAGACACAAGAAGGGTGTTGTGGCGTCCTCTTATCTGGGAGGACTGCTTTTCACTTTAAATGTGCT
>NW_015317376.1:0-246 GCF_001447785.1 Gekko japonicus
GAGCACTCGGTATAAAACTGAGTTCGATGTCCTCTAATATGTGGAAGAGTTCTCTATTTTTTCCTCTTGAGATGGCCTTGAGAGAATTGCTAAGATTTTAATATGTTTTGCTTTTAGTGAAATTTTCTCTGGCTTACTAGTGGAAGGATAGATTGCATTTCCCAGTGTATTTTTGAAAAAAACTGGTATTGCAGTCAATGATCATTCGGCACAGTGCACACCACAGGGAATAAAAACATAAGAACA
>NW_015317377.1:0-246 GCF_001447785.1 Gekko japonicus
AAAAGTAATAGAGACCAATTTGTGAATCTCTAACCCAGGCATATCTGGAAGAGTGCAGTGTCAGAACTCATTGGTAAGAAAACGATAGAAAAACTCACTATACCCTATGAAGGGTGGGTTGTTTCAAGGATTGCCCACCTCCAGATGGGTCCTGGAGATCCTCCAGAATCACTGTTGATCTCCAGATGATAGATAATCACTTCCCCTGGAGAAAATGGCTCTATGACATTATATCCCTTTGGAGTC
>NW_015317378.1:0-246 GCF_001447785.1 Gekko japonicus
CTGCACACAATGTTCTCCGGATCTTCCGTGGAATCAGCTTTGTGTTTATAATTCGTCGGAACACTTTGAACGGCCTGTGGCAGGGGGGTGATTCAGAACAGAAAGCGCCGGTGTCTGGCCACTAAGCTTCAAAGCTAAAGTTCTGAAAACCTCAGGTCTTTTTCTTTAAAGACAAGGAAGCGTAGCGCGTAAGCCTGAGTGTGGCCACACCCTCTGGAAGGCCAGACCAAGGTGAAAGGGAGAGGA
>NW_015317379.1:0-246 GCF_001447785.1 Gekko japonicus
CCATAAAAAGTGAGTGACCACTTATTCACCACTTATTCACCACAATGAGCAAACAGAATTTCAGGAAATGCCCAACGGGAATCCCATACAATAAAATGACTTCAGCACTTAAGTAGCCACATGCTAGAAAAAGAATCAACCCCATGTGAGTCAGAGCTGGATATTTCTTGTCATGCCTTTGATCATGTGGTCCTGGAGAGTTTGAGAACGGGAGTGAGTGACCTTTAGAGGGGAATGTCTTAATTT
>NW_015317380.1:0-246 GCF_001447785.1 Gekko japonicus
AGATCAAACTAAGGATCATTGATATATGGATGTTTATCACTTGTCATTTACTTCCCCATTCCCATCCCTTCTATTTCTTTAAAACATTCTACCACTGATAAGCTAGATCCACAGAACACAAGACTGACTGAACAAAAAGACTAGTCTGTTATCACTTAAAACTGTGAACCATCTCCATTTAAAGATTTGTGTATGAGTTGGCATTGAGTAATATACAAAGTTCACAGGAGAACCTTTATGTCTAGA
>NW_015317381.1:0-246 GCF_001447785.1 Gekko japonicus
ATCCAGGTCAGGGCAAGGTTTAATCACATCACGTTTAAAGGAATGAGGTTCTCATCTTTTAAAGTGCCCTAAAATCAAGACGTCAGTTTCACACCAGAAAACGAATCAGAAGGGGAGTGACTGTTGATGAAAAATATGAAAGACTTAATAGGAAAGATGTGAAGAATGAGCACATTGGGCCAATAAATATTGAATTTTCAGTTCTGCACTGTCAGTTCTGCTTGCGCTTACAAGAAGTCCTGGAGC
>NW_015317382.1:0-246 GCF_001447785.1 Gekko japonicus
CTCTCAATACTTTGCTTTACTTAAGTTCTCGTTTTAGATTGCTGGTGGGTTCCACAAACCCTAATCTTATTTCATTATTTCATGAATGTCCCAACCTGTCCGTTGTCTGGACTCACTCTGCGTCATCCTCCTCAGGTCTCAGGGAGGAAGATGGACTACAATAATGTGAATAAAATAAATAATGAATTAATGGATGAATTAAAAAGAAAAACAAACTCTCGCTTCACTTCCCCTTCAGTTCACATG
>NW_015317383.1:0-246 GCF_001447785.1 Gekko japonicus
AGTGTATATATTTGTTGTTTGACCACCTGAAGGTTGGCAAAGCAAAGGGCAGACACTACTGGGCTGGGTGACTCAGTGATTTGTCTCTAGGTAAAGCAACTCTTTATATGTATTAAAACTGCACGCCAGCAATCATAACTGCAGTTAATGAACTCTCCGAACAAAATATTCCGTTTGCTCAGATACGATGCTCAGAAAATGGCATCCCGGCCCCCACAGCAATGCTTCTTGGAAGGGAAGAGGGGT
>NW_015317384.1:0-246 GCF_001447785.1 Gekko japonicus
TGTTATTTCCCTTTTAAGAAAATGGTAAAATGTTCACCCATCATTATCTAAGGTAAACCACAATACTGAGTGTCTTAACTGTCCAAGGAATAACTTAATGATCATACAATCACATTCACTTCAGTAGATACTCACATGTTTACTGGAATCTGGCATCACATTAGTAGAACATTGATATGATCTATGAAGCCCATCCTGTTTTGTTAGAACATCATTGTTTATGACTGAACACGCTTTGAAGAGCCA
>NW_015317385.1:0-246 GCF_001447785.1 Gekko japonicus
AGGTAATAAACAGGATGGCTTTCAGAAAGGGCTCAGACAAAGATGTAGAGGGCGGGTCTATCCATGGCTGCTAGTCACAATGGCTCAGTAAGAACGCCATGCTCAGTGGCCACATACACAAGCTGTGGGAGCAACACTGGGGCAGGCTCTGGCCCTCATGCTCTGCTGGCAGGTTACCCAGTGGCAAGGTGTGAGAAACAACAGAATTATTAAAACTGATATGCCGAACGGGGCAAAAACAGAACA
>NW_015317386.1:0-246 GCF_001447785.1 Gekko japonicus
TCTCTAGGCCCTACCTCGAGGTTGGCAATCAATAGCGGGCTGATTCTGCGCATGGTTTCTTGCCTGAAAAATCCCCATTTTCAATGGGATTTTCCTCCGAGTAAGCGGGCACAAAACATGAAACAAGTCTGCAGCCTGAGATGTAACCCCTTCTCTTGGGGCCTCCTGAATTTATGCTGTTTATTTGTTTATGTAGGTTTATAGTCCTCTCCTCCCAGTCCCATCATCCCAATAGCTCAGAGCAGG
>NW_015317387.1:0-246 GCF_001447785.1 Gekko japonicus
TTATTCTGCACTGCTTTCCTACAGAGAAGGGAGCCATTTTGCTGAGTGCCTTCCTTTTCCAGTCATCACATCAGACTTCCGATCCATGTGGCTGTTACCTTCCCTAGGCTCTATGACCTTGGGATGAACGTTCCTGGTGTTAGAAATGGCTGCCAGGCTGATGGGAGAGCCAGGAATATTGAGGATCCTTGTGTGGGCCTTGTGAGCAGCCCCGGATTAACCGTGAAGCAAAATAAACGTGCTTAT
>NW_015317388.1:0-246 GCF_001447785.1 Gekko japonicus
AAAAAAAAAATTACACCTGAGATGTTGTATATGGGTAAAGAAGTTAAACATGCATAACAGGAGCTATCCTCAGACTGACCCCTGTGAAGTGTGTGGTAAAATCGGGAGCGATTTAAGAATGGCCGCAAACCTCCACTGGTATTTCTACTATAATTCCTCCTTCTTGTTACTCAGATACAGGGCTGGAGTAAGTCATGTTTAAGAGGCCTCATACTTACAACGTGGTAATATAGTAATTTTTAGTTT
>NW_015317389.1:0-246 GCF_001447785.1 Gekko japonicus
CATTACGAGTTCCGGGTGCCTATTACTGGGTGGCTCGTCTTTCATTGCTATGTGGATCCCCATCACCAGTATCTGATAAAGACTGTAGTCCTCTGCAGGTGGCAGATCCAGAAATGACACAAGACCCGCAGTTGTGACACTTACGTGTAAGTAACGTGGCTTTGACAAGGGAGCCAGTAGCAGCTCCATGCAGAGGCAGCTTGGGTGTGGAGGGCTACAGCTGCTTCTCCCTGTGTGCACTGTGGT
>NW_015317390.1:0-246 GCF_001447785.1 Gekko japonicus
AGAAATGCAGAAGAAATGATTAAATGTACGTTCAGACCATGATTGCAGGATACATTTGCGAACTGTCGAGTATGTGTGTGTCAACTGTTATTTCCCCCTTCCAAAGTTCTGCATGTGTTATTGTTAGTTGTTAGTGGTAAATTGTAAAGGGCCATATTTCTAAATTGAATGGTGTGTTTGACTGCACTCTATTATCTCCCACTTCCCCATGTTTCTCTTGTCTTGTTATTCCAGAATCTCCCCTTG
>NW_015317391.1:0-246 GCF_001447785.1 Gekko japonicus
CTTCAGACCAACACAGCTACCCGCCTGCAACTATACATACACATACACACACATAAATTTATATTAAATACATATATAACGCTCTAATAAACCATGCAACTGAAGAAGTGCGCCCCGCACAGGAAAGCTTATGCTCAGAATAAAAGTCCCTTGGTCTTCAAGGTGCCCCTGTGGACTCAGCGCTTTGCTCTGCCACTGAACAGTGCAACGGGGGGGGCGGGGGGCGCAAGAACCAAAGGGCAAAGA
>NW_015317392.1:0-246 GCF_001447785.1 Gekko japonicus
AGCAACCCTAATCTTTCTCCAGTTTCTTTTAAGAGTTTATCTGCATGGCTAAATTTTCTACCTTGACAACTATATTAGCATGAATACCTCCCGACAGAAAATCAACAAAGCTTTCGGCATGTTTCACACCTGTTTCCAAATGTTCCTTCTTTAATCATGATGACATGAACTGGGAAAATGCATTTCAGTTCTGGGTTCATGGCATGCCTGGTTCCTGGACCATGAACCATCTAAAACTTTTAGGAG
>NW_015317393.1:0-246 GCF_001447785.1 Gekko japonicus
AATAAAGATTTAGGAGGGTCTGAGAGATCCTCTTCTAATACTTGTGCAGGAATTAAGACTCCTATTTATAGATCCTGTATATTTGTCACTGCTGGACTGAAGCGTGTAAGTGTAATGGACCGAAGTTGCTCCCAAGGGAAGGAAAGAACCTTGGTCTGCTCTGCCCAACAATGCCTCTCCAAAGCCCCAGTTAGAGACCTTTGCAAGCGCTACTACCTGGACCTGAGTCAGATTGAGGTGACGAGA
>NW_015317394.1:0-246 GCF_001447785.1 Gekko japonicus
ACATTTATTTCAGTATGAGCTTTCGTGACTCACAATCACTTATTCAGATATGGGAAACAGAGACCATATGGGAAAGATTAAGAGAGGGGGAAAGGCAGAAAGGTTTGGTATGAATCCCAGCATGAATCTTTTAAATGTAAAATTTTCTGTGTAAGGGGGAAATGGAAGGTGGAACGGTTAAGGTGTGAATCCCATCATAAAGCATCAGAATTAACAGTTTACGCATAACAGATAATGAAAGAGGTT
>NW_015317395.1:0-246 GCF_001447785.1 Gekko japonicus
GTGTGGGCGCTGGCCTCTACATGGCCCCCCAGCCACCTCATGCTGAAAGCCAACCAGCAGCCCCTGGCAGAAAACAAAGGCAGAATGGTCCATGTGGGTTGCTTAAATAGCCTGCTGGGAATTGCAGCGCACACCCATCCAACGACACCCTGCCTGATATGGCAGGCTGAGAGTGAAGTGGTCAGCCCCCTTTCCACATTGCTGGAGGGCACCATGAAGCAGGAACATGCCTCCTTCCAGCCTCCT
>NW_015317396.1:0-246 GCF_001447785.1 Gekko japonicus
CAAAAGTCCTCCTTCAGGGGTTGGAGAGGAAGTTAGCTGGTGATATTACAGATACTGGCCAATACGCACCTATCACAGCTGTTAACATAATCAGCTTCAGGGGAGTGAAGGTGAAACTACAGCTTCAGAAGGGCACATCCCTAAAATTTACCAGCCCAAACAAAATCTTTACCAGCCCACTTCTCCACAGAGCCTCCTCATCTGTAGGCAGGACTGTGTGCCAAGGAACCCCTTGAGAAAGATCTG
>NW_015317397.1:0-246 GCF_001447785.1 Gekko japonicus
ACACTTAACCACTACGCCAAACTGGTTTATTTTAGAGTCAGGAAGGTTAGGGTGGCGTCTGGTACTGTCACTGGTCCGGACCCTCACAGTACGGGCCAGCCCCTCCCTGTTGTGGACAAGAAGCACCAGGGCAGCTGGCAATGGGCTAGAGCAAGGGAGAGCCTTCCCTCACCTCACCGCTGACAAGACACCGCTGATCAACTGGCCCACCCCCAACCGAGAGATGCTGGGGAAAGATGGGGAGCA
>NW_015317398.1:0-246 GCF_001447785.1 Gekko japonicus
ACAGGTGAGTGGAGGATGTTAGGTGGACTTTAAGACCTGGGAGGGAATGGGTGGCAGGGAAAGTCACCCTTCCGCTTCCACTGGAGTCTTAAAAGGGCAATGACTGCTAGCCTTCAAGCCATCCACTGTGAAAGGAACTGAGAGAGCCCTCTGTCCCCAGTCCTCAAAAGGCTAGCCTGACCCCGCCCCCCTCAAATTGGGGTTGCCAACTCCAGGTTGTGTAATTTCTGGAGATTAGGGGTGTGG
>NW_015317399.1:0-246 GCF_001447785.1 Gekko japonicus
GCAAATCTTTCCAGGTATTGTGACATGATGACTCACGAAGGTCTATACCCCAAAAATATTTTGGAAGCCAAAATTAAAAGGAAAATTCCATGGCATATTTATCTTCAAATTCAACATACAATAACTCAATACAAACTGAGAGAAATCACAGCGCAGCCTCTTACCAAATTAGAATACATTATCAAGCAATTCAACGAACAAAACAGAGGCTTAATATCAACTATCTATAAGTTATTATTAGAAGTC
>NW_015317400.1:0-246 GCF_001447785.1 Gekko japonicus
CACATTGTTAGAGAATTAAGAAAGTCTGGTAAAAAGATTGGCTTTGCGAACTTGAAAGTGTCTCTGGTAGGGGATAGAATTGTCTGTAGGTCAGAGATAACCGTCCTCAGAGAACGGCTGCTACCTGGGAGAGATTTATCCCTAGACAAAGCTCTTCATATTTGCAGGGCCTTGGAAGCTGACAGGCCAAAGATCTGAATTCAGCTGAAGGTGTTCTCCATGCCCTTGATTTAATGGGGCAAAGGG
>NW_015317401.1:0-246 GCF_001447785.1 Gekko japonicus
TCACCTTCCTCCAGCCCACTTTTTGATCATTTGATTTGTTATCTCAAACTACTCCCTCTCCTTCCCCACCTTTTGTTTTTGAGCTATGATTTTTTAAATAAAACAACCCTAAACTATCGATATATCAATATACCATTGTAATCTCAAGTCAATCAGGTACACTGAATTCCGAGCTTTCATTTATTTATTTTTAAGAGCCAGTCTCTAACAACTTTCCTGCCTTTTTCCTTGTATCTCCAACAGGGA
>NW_015317402.1:0-246 GCF_001447785.1 Gekko japonicus
CCCCGGGGGGACTTGGCAAGCCTACGGTATGATCAGAGGAAAGGGCAGGCCTTGTCCTGTTGCTTGACAAGGTTGTTTCCGTTCACCTCAGGTTTTCATTGGTCGTGGATTGAAATTGGTATTGTGTTTGAACTTAGGTCAGGCATACAGGTGGATAAGGGTATGCAAACAGCAATGTTTCAGTTGCTGTGTGCCCAAGATAACGCTCGAGGCAAGAAAAGGACGCCTTGCAGGAGAGAATGTGTA
>NW_015317403.1:0-246 GCF_001447785.1 Gekko japonicus
CCTCCTCCTCCTCCTCCTCTTCTTTTTAAGCCTGCAGGTGGGTTTGGAATTCCGATACAGTGCGTTGGACGTAGCCGCAAAATGGCTGCCGCAGCTTGCCTTTACTCACACAGTGAAAGTTGCTTGTGTTGTGTTGGCAGCTGCTGTCGAAGGATCGTATTTAAAAACCTGTAAAGCCCGTCACATCGCCAGTGTTTCATCAGTAGCCGTGCTGGGTAAAAGCCCCACTTGGCCCCGCCCACTTTC
>NW_015317404.1:0-246 GCF_001447785.1 Gekko japonicus
GGCCACCCATCTTGATCTATTATAAGAACACAGCAATTAAGGATCTAACTGATTTCTCTGGGACAAAGCCAAGAAGTTCCTTAGGCCAATCCTAGGCATTGTTAGTTACTTTCTTTCTCTTGCTACCTTGGCTTTGTGTCAGAAGGAGAGAGCCCTAATACCTTATTTGCTGCCAATAGAGAGAGAGCTTGTGTGTGTATAAAAATATACGCTCTCTAACACAACACTAATATATACTAACTATAG
>NW_015317405.1:0-246 GCF_001447785.1 Gekko japonicus
TTTCTTCATTGTCCAACTTTAACACCTGTGTGTTGTAGCTTAAAAGAAAAAGGGGACATGTGAACTGACCTACAGTTAACTGGCTCCACTGGGAACTTGTTTTGTAAACAGCTTAATGTGGTGCACAAAATAAACAAAATGTGATGGGTATGTAGCTGCTAGAAACACAGTCCATTCTGTGTGCCTAGCTGTGTTCTCAGCTGTGCTTGCTAGTTCAGTTCCACCAGGGGTCATTTCGTAGAAAAA
>NW_015317406.1:0-246 GCF_001447785.1 Gekko japonicus
ACATCACTTCCAGGAAGAACCCAGATGTGGCGTCACACCTCTCTTGGAATCGCCAAAACCAATGGAAATTCCTAGAAAGGCGGGACGTCACTTCCAGGAATATTAGCAATGACTATAATTTGATACCGGGGTTCCAGAAAGTAGGGTTGCCATTCCCTCGATGGGGGTGGGTTTTCCCCCAATATCGAGCCCCTGATCCGCCTGCCAGAAAGTGGGACGGTGGGGGAGCCCCGCCCCTGAAGAGCT
>NW_015317407.1:0-246 GCF_001447785.1 Gekko japonicus
CTCAGCTCACAAATATCAGTCCGGTCCCCTTGCCTCCCTCTGTCCACATAGTGGCAATTGAGGGGCCACCGCAGTCTATAGTCTCTTTCAGCCAGTTGAGAGTTCGGGGGTGTGGGGCAAGCTCCGAGCTGCTAGCAAGCAAACCTGAGAGAGCCAGTTTGGTGTAGTGGTAAGGAGTATGGACTCTAACCTGGAAGAGCCAGGTTCGATTCCCCCTTCCTCCACATGCAGCTTTTGGTGTGACCA
>NW_015317408.1:0-246 GCF_001447785.1 Gekko japonicus
TCCAAAGATTGTTTTGGGGTGCAGCCTAGGAAAGCAGTCAAGTAGGGGAGGCGGATCAGGATATACAGCACTATGCAAAACTTGGAAATGAAGACAATGAACAATAAAGAGTTACCGTTGTATTGGTTTCACCTTGGGATCCAGAGCAGCTATTTCAGAAGTCCAAATTCTAGGAAGAAATATTGATGAGGAGAATTTTGAGGCCCAAGTTGACGCGCTGGCAAAGGTCTCTGTCAGCCACTTGTA
>NW_015317409.1:0-246 GCF_001447785.1 Gekko japonicus
CTTATTACCTCCTGGATACCCTTGACCAACAACTTAGCTAGATACCATGAGCCATGAAGGACAAGCCATGAAGCCCTAATTATTGTGGGCCACACACTTCTACGCAGCTCTGCCCACTCCGTCAGGCCTTGCCAACTAAAATCTATCCATACAACTATGATCAGAAAGTGCTCTCAGCATTTTGTGACTGAACTGAACCAACAATAGCATCCAAGTTGTGATAGATCAAATGATTTCTATGTAATT
>NW_015317410.1:0-246 GCF_001447785.1 Gekko japonicus
AATTTGTATATATGCCTTCCATCAGTCTTTTGGAGGTGAACCATAATAGTTGATCACCCTTGTCATAATTTTAGTTGTCTTGATTTTCATGGCTACAAATATTATTACATGAACATTAAATTATCCTGCACTTTGTGAAATTCAGCCAGCAATACGAAGTCTGACTTTCTGCACTAACAAATGCTACACATTGATTCTATGCTACATTAATATAGTACCACTAGCAATTTCATCCCTCAGTACTAA
>NW_015317411.1:0-246 GCF_001447785.1 Gekko japonicus
CTGGTGGCGGTCCATGTACATAACACAGATCTTTCTAACAATTCTGGTCGCAGCAGAACGGGTGTGTGTGTGTCACTTTACCGTATTATGAAATTTGGAGTGAATCCAATGTCTACTGCTCTGCAGCCCTTCTCCAGTCAAATGAAGGTGCACATCCCAATCTTTTCTGACCCAGCTCAATATCTCCAAATAGCCATCTACCTTGTCCCTTCCTGGCAGGTGGGCAAATGAGTTTCTCTATCATGC
>NW_015317412.1:0-246 GCF_001447785.1 Gekko japonicus
TTCACTGCAGCAGGCAAGTGTTCCAAACACTGCCCAGTGTCAGCACCAGGGCCCGGCTTGGTGAGACTCTTGGCACCACACACATATTCCCCCAAACCAAGCCAGCCAAATCACACCCTGAAGCCTGCCAAAGCCGCCAAGGGTTAACACAACCCAACTGATGAGGCCAACATGGGTGAAGCAGGGAAGGGAAACACCAGCCACAGCAACAGGAAGAAGCTGGCCCTAAACCTCTGACAGCAACAT
>NW_015317413.1:0-246 GCF_001447785.1 Gekko japonicus
TGATTTGGTCGTGTTTGTCCATATTTATCCTGGAAATGGTACCCCATAAAACCTGATGCATTTGGTCTTTAAGATGGCACAAGATACAGTCGTTTTTGCCATTGCATGTTTAAAGCTCTAATCACAGAGATGTGGATGGTAAATTGTGGTTGCCCTTCTGCTCCTTTGTAACAAAGGGAAGTAAGGTGAAGGGTTGCCAGGTCCTGTGCTCTCGCCGGCAGGGGTTGGGAGGGAGCTTTCTGGGAG
>NW_015317414.1:0-246 GCF_001447785.1 Gekko japonicus
GTCCCACCCCCAAAATCTCCAGGTATTTTGGAACTCAAAGCGGGAAACCCTGAGTGGAGTTGCCAATCTCCAGGTGCTGGCTGGAGAGCTCCCCGAATTCGAACTGATCTCCAAGTGACAGAGATCAGTTCCTCTGGAGGACATGGCTGCTTTGGAGGTTGGACCCGATGGCGTTACACCTCGCTCAGGTCCCTGCCCTCCCCATGGCTTGCCCTCTCCCACAAATCTCCAGGTATTTCCCAACCC
>NW_015317415.1:0-246 GCF_001447785.1 Gekko japonicus
TACTTCTGGGAGAAGCTCCTCCCTCCTGAAAGGCAGGGTCATCGATCTTTGTGTGATTCCTAAGGGGAGGGGCTTTTCTCTCTGAACCCAGGCTTCAGCCTTGCCTCGAGGCAGACAGTTGTCATCGGCTGTACTCCATTTAGAGCACTATGATTCCAAATTTAAGCTTTGTTTTTTCTCTTCTACCTTTGCTTCCTTGGTGGAGAGACCTTTCAGGGAGTGGGAAGGACCTTGCTCCTCCACCCT
>NW_015317416.1:0-246 GCF_001447785.1 Gekko japonicus
CCCTCTAAGCTGAATCAGTGTGAGCTAGCCCCCCTCAACATCTGCAGGTAACCTGTGGAAGACCCTCTGGTTTTACTATTTGGTCTGCGGCAGGGGCAGCTTCCCCTGGGGCTGAACCTGGTCCAAGCCCACTCTTAGTCATCTATCTTAAATTATTTAAGTATGAAATAATGTATATGTCCAACCCCCCCCCAAACCCAGATGCCATCAACAATTAACCACCAACGCATCAGTTTACCATCGACG
>NW_015317417.1:0-246 GCF_001447785.1 Gekko japonicus
ATTGATTCCCAAGAAAATCAGGAGTAACTTCAATGTGTGGAAAAGGTCTCTGTCTCTTCGGGCATCTAAAAGTATTGTTGCTTTACAGTCACATCAATACCATCAGCCCTCTTTTGTCGTCAGGTGTGAGAAAAAGGTCCTCTTGAATGGAGCCATTTCCTCACAATTAAGGCCCATCTATAGTCATTATTCCTGTTGTCATGGGCTGGGACCGCCTCTCCCCAGACAAGTCTATAGGATGGAATC
>NW_015317418.1:0-246 GCF_001447785.1 Gekko japonicus
AGCCCGCGTCCTGCCCCTCCAGTCCAGCCCAAGCGGGGTTGGGGGGCGAGAGAAACACGAGTGTCCAGAGGAGTCCCCAGGCCCCTTCCCGCCGCCCGCTTACCTCGATGGGGCTGACGGGGGTGGAAGGCAGGGGCTGGAGATACTCGGGGTGCAGGATGTGTCCCGTCCGCGCCGTCAGCATCTTGAGGACTCGGATGGGGAGGCGGTTGGCCTGGCGGAGGGGGTCCGAGGGGGGCGCGGCGG
>NW_015317419.1:0-246 GCF_001447785.1 Gekko japonicus
CTACACCAAATAGTCCAGTGGTTTTTACCTGGAACGGCTGTGCATAAGATTGTACTGTGGCACCTTTGTGGAATTACAGTGACTGAGTCAGGAGTTCCAACAGCGGTTAGCTCTGAGATCTGCATACATCTAATGCTAATCATAGTTAGCTCCTAAGGCGAACTATGGTTTAATATCCCGATTCGGGAGGGCAGTCAGCTATGGTTCGGGCATTCTGATGTAACACTTAACCGTGGTGATGGAAAA
>NW_015317420.1:0-246 GCF_001447785.1 Gekko japonicus
TGCTTCTCACTTGCCTTGAAAGCTGCTTGTGGGGGTCGTGAGACGTGATGGCACTTTACACACACATAGCCCTCCTGGTACTGTGCCACTTCAGAATGAAGGTGGGGGACTGTACCACATGTCTGAATGCTGCCCTATTTTGAAAGCACTTATCACATGAGACACAAAGTTATCAGAGAGGTGGATCTGCAAGACTCCTTTTCCTTTATGTGTCAGTTTCTATGAACAGGGAATTCAGGTGTGGGG
>NW_015317421.1:0-246 GCF_001447785.1 Gekko japonicus
CAGGCTACCCGAGAATGGAAGAAGAGCAGGGAGTTGGGAATCCCTAGGAGGGCAAGGTGGAATAGGCTCTGCAGGCCAGAGCAGGCATGTTCTGTTGAGGGAAAAGTTAATTTTATGGCCCCCAGGCTTCTGCCTGAGAACCCAGCCCTCCTTTAGTTCAATGGGCCGGATGGGACTGGCTGGACACCAAGTCTTAGTGAGCTCAGTGAGTGAAGAACTGCTCTTCTTCCATTCTCGGGTAGCCTG
>NW_015317422.1:0-246 GCF_001447785.1 Gekko japonicus
GTGTGTGCCTGCCCAGCCGCCAGCCCAGCCTGTCCCACTCATCCCGAGGAGGGAGGGGGCAGCCTGCCTGCCCATCTTGGATGGGTGCTGCCTTCCCCACCACCAGCCAAGTTGTGTGAAAGTATGGCGGCACCACCTGCCTCTTGCCCTTCTAGAGTTAGTTGGGCATCGCCTGATCTCTTGCTGTGTGAGGGACGCGTGTGGGCTTCGGAGGCACTGGCTTCCCCTCATAAGAACATAAGAGAA
>NW_015317423.1:0-246 GCF_001447785.1 Gekko japonicus
TCCTAAGCAGAGTTACACACTTTTAAGTCTATTGAATGGGCTTAAAAAGGTATACCTCTGTTGAGGACTGCACTGCAGGAGTTCTAGTAATCAGAGGACAGTGTTGTAACTAGTTATGTTTACACCCAAGGCAAGCTCCCGAATTCTTCTGTGTTCTATCACTTCCCCCTCCCCCAGTTAATTGAGAATGGCTGTGAAACTCTAAGGATGTGGTAGCGGAAGGTTCCATCAAATCACAGCCCTATA
>NW_015317424.1:0-246 GCF_001447785.1 Gekko japonicus
GCCATGTGGCCTGCCACGCTAACAAGAGGATGCCAAAACGCCACTAGCCTCCCAGGCCCACGCTGCCAGGGCCTGCCTGCAAGCTGATTTCTGGAAGTGCTGGCGACACTGCCGCGGGCTTGCCTCCGCCCTGGCCACCCGTGGCACGGGAGGGCTGATGCAGGCAGGCCGTGTTTGTTGCCTGCTCTTGGACTTGTGCCGCCTCTGGTGTCCGAGGCGAGTTCCTGCGGTGCTGCTGATACTGCC